>NC_080571.1:242187415-242488665 GCF_030247185.1 Malaya genurostris | reverse complement strand
GCTAAGTTTGAATAGAAAACAGTTCAATCACAACGCATGCTATGCAGCTGATTAGTTTACCCTATTTAGCTTGAAACATATTAGTAACAGTAGTGCAGGATTTTGCTATACCAATTCAAACGCATCATTTAAACGCTGCGCTTACTGTTTGCTTGAATCATGCCAAGCCCTGCGCTCCTGTTACTTCTATAAATGAAATTCATGTCAAATAGCGTTTTATTGGATTTATCATCCAATCCCGGGTTGACGGTTCAATGCAAAGGGCACTGGTCTTACAAACCAGTTGTCGTATGTTCGACCCCGACCTGGAAGGATTCGTAGTGTCAGTAGAATCGTAGCACCAGCCATGCAATGGTTCTGTACACTCTGAATTGGCTGCGAAGTCTGTTGAAACAGAAAGTCAAATTCCACTACAGGAATGTAATACCAAGGCTTTTTGAATTTATCAAAATTGTGCACAAACATCATCATCATCACGTTTTTTGATTGTTTTTTTTACACTTGTCAACAATATTCAGTATGCAGCAAATGACGTTTTATGCCAAATCACTAACGCTCGTATCTGTACTATATTTTACAGTCTCGTACTGAGTTTTGATCCAAATACTGCGTACTGTTTTTCATCCTAGAATGTACTGTATTTTGATTTGTACTGTATTTTCCCATTACAATGTACTGTATTTTTCATGTCAGAAAATTAATACAGAATTTTAATCGTCAACATTGGTCGTCAAAAAAATTCGATGCTCAGAAAAAACTTAATTTTTGTGCAATAAATGTTTGATGGTTAATTGAAGCATTTTTTAAAAATTTGTATTGAACTAAAAGCACCTTAAAAAAGAAAAATAATAAAAAACTATGTTTTTATTCACTATTGTTAAATAAAATGCATACTGCGAAATGTACTACTGTTTTTGGATGTCAATAAACAGTATTTTTCTTATTTTAGCGCAAAATGTACTGGTTTTTCGTAAAAAAATACGGGCGTTAAACATCACTCTTATTTTGAGTCTAAATAAGACAAATTTTGTGATAAATAACAGGCAGACGCTTCTACGGTTCAAAAGTGACTTTTCTTTATTTAATAAAAAATTTGATTCAGAATTATTCCTATACAAGCTTTACGTGGCCGATTGAGCAATTTTTTTGTGGGTTAAACCATTTTTTTATTGGATCTCGTTGTAACCCTTTTTCTTAGGGGAGAGGAGATTATTTCCTTCCAGCGATGATTAAGGGGCACAAATGTTCGCGGCTCGTCTTATCATCCGTTGCTTCATCGGTGTTATTGTGGTCTCCATTTTCTTTGCTGTTCGTAGTCTTGTGCTCGATTCAAATTGCTGTAGTGCGTCTTGTTTTGCATTGATAGCAGTTGCTAGTTGATTTGATGGTGAAAGCGTTTGTTTGAAATAGAAGTACTAGGATCACTAGTAACCATTGTTGAACGGTTATCTTCGTCTGTAGTCAGTGCACAGACGTTTAGCGTTGTTCAAAAATCTGACATGTAATCAGCTGATTCTCGTAGGTGACCAGCGACTTACTAGGATGCCTCCCGCCCTGACCACATATTACTGAGTGACTCAACATGGACTATTAGACCGAATCGATTCGCTAAGAAAACAAAGTTGTCATTGTCATAGAGATTCTGTTTGTGTTTTCGCTCTAGAAAAATACCAACCAATCATTATTTTATTTATTTCTTCGTTTCCACTGACCACATTAACGTCAAATGTGGATATAAACCTTAGGTTTGAAAAAAAGAAAATTATTGAAAAATAATTTGATAAGACAATTTTTCGAATTTTATTTTTTTGGCAATTTTTCTGAAATTTTTACAAAGCATTCGACTTTTTTTAGTACATATTTTTTCAATGAGTTCAACCGATTTTCTACAATTTCGTCTCCGACACTATTTTTGTACAATCAACAATCGTTACTTCTGTGACAATTTATGACAAAGGGGGGATGGGTAGTCAAAAATCGTCAAAAAAAGCGTGACGTCTTTTATGGACAGCCCCTTAGTCACATTAACGGTAATGTGTTGGCTTGAATAATAGGTTCAGAATAAAAAAAATCGAAAAAAAACGTTGGATGCGTTTTAGAATTCTTGAAGAATGGTTAGAATTATACTTCGGTATGTAGATTTTTTAAAGCGTTCAATTGATTTCCTATCAATAACAGTTCTAGAGATACAACGATTTAGAGAAATTTTATGCACAATACATTCGCCCTCTTTCAAATCAGTCTTCAGTTAAATTGGTCTCCCCGTCCTTGCAAAACGAAAGGTTAGCCTAACTGAAGATTGTTGCAAAGTTTCATCCAAATCAGAGTAAGCCAATCTTGATTTTGCACCTTTTTTCATATATACGTTTATTTCATAGGCAATATACATAAGTTTTTCTTTGCCGTAGCATCCACAATTCATAGTACTTAATGCAAAGCAAAGTCTTGGCATTACATTCCTTCCGTGGAATTTGGCCTTTCTGTTTCAACAGACTTCGCAGCCGATTCTTAGCGTACAGAATCATTGCATGGCTAGTACTATGGATTAGAGATGGGCAAAACAGTTCATTTCAAAGAACCGTTCAGGAGCTCTTTTGGAAGAACTAGTTCTCCTGAGTCATTCGTTCGTTCTTTTCATAGCTGATTTGTTTGTGCAAAGACTGAACGAGAACTGAGTTTTGTTAGATTAAGCGAGCAAAAAAAAAAGGTCCCACGAATTTGAACTGTATTTTCATGATGAAGCTTTCTTATAACCGAACTACCGTTCTCTACCGGTCCCATCACTTTGAACTGAGGAACTACCGTTCTCGAAAAAGGAACTATTGCTCATTCATTCTTTCAGAAGAACTAGTTCCTTTGAACCGTTCGCGAACGAATTGCCCATCTCTACTATGGATCCTACTGACACTAAGAATCCTTCCAGGTCGGGGCTCGAACATACGACAACTGGCTTGTAAGTCCAGCGTCCTATGCATTGAACCGCCAACCCGGTACTTTAAACCGAATACATTTCGAATATCATATGAGTATGTTGGTATTTATTAGTTGATCTAAACACTTTTTGTATCAAGCGAGTTGCTATCATAAATTACTTTAAATAAAATACATTTATTTTGTACATGACCTTATAACTATTGCTATTTCAGATTTCTTTGTATCAGTTAATAACTTTTATTCAATATCATATAGATGGCTATTGGTTGAACTCATGAAAGAGAAAACAGTCTAACATAAAATAAAATTTAAATTGAAATTCCAATGGACTTAATGAAATGATAAAGAAGTTTCATGCAAGGAAAGTTACGACATGCAAGAATGTCGCGAACTGGGACATTGGATAGTCTACCTTGAGTACGCAAGGAATTTATTAGTTGAGATCTGACATCACGACACTCCACCTATGTCCAAACGACATGATCAATATCGCGATAACCTTCGCCACAAGTACAGGGTGTTTCCGTCCCCAGATGCGACAATTTTGCTTATTAACATACCCGACGAGATGAAAATGTGCTTCATCCGTGAAGATGATTTTTTGGCAAAAATCGGCGTCTTCTTCAAGCTGATTTTCAAAGTAAAACTGCTTTATTTTCAGGCGTTATACACAACCATTTTCGTTCAGCGGAAGGATAAAATTAAGTTTCTGTCAAATCAGAAATGACATTAAGGTTACCAATGTCGAAATAACCGCTAGTTCAAAAAAAAAAGTTAGATGGCGGACTCTGTACAATGATTAGTCTCGGGAAGTCCAATTCTAAGGAGATGTGCATCTAACGTGTAGTGATTGGACATGAGTCTGGACATCACACGAATGAAGTCCCAACTCACATCCAGTCCCCTGAATCATGGCTTTGTCGATATTTTAGGAATAATTGAGTTCATCCACCGACCCAGATCATCTTTATCCCAAAAAGCCAGCCAGCTACTGACCACAAAAAAGTTTTGGGACGTTATCCATACAATACTTGCGTCTGCTTAGCGGTTTAAGTTGAACTGCTAGGCACGAGATGGCAGTTCAATTTGAACTGCTTTAAGCACTGATGAGCCGAAGGCGAAACGCGAAGAAATGGAAATAAAATATGTGCTTTTTGCACAAACAAACAAAACCCCTAAACATACAATACTTTCTGGTGCATCAAAATAGAATTATTTACTCATGTTTTAGATTAAGCGGAAGATCTCAACTCTTTTTCTCGCACCGGAAGGTATATTGCCACTTGAATGAGTGGAATTGAATTTTTTAACAGGAGATGAAAATTAAGTGGGTAAGTCGTTTGCTTTCACGCAGTCTGTCTATGTTCAATCACCAATTCCGTATGACGAATTTTGCGTTAAATCGTATTTGGAGGTGACAGCACCCTCTCGGATTTTAGTGAAACTTTCGATACATATAGACTTAGTCCCAAAATGCCACCTCTCCAACATGAGAAACAAATAACAAATTCTAGAACAAAATTAGTACTAGTGATTTTTTACAAAATCAGTCAAATTTTCGATTGAAAATGCTACATGTTGAATTTAAAACCGAAGTTTAGGTTCTGAAGAAGCAAAACATTTTCTCGATATGAAATAATTATCTTGACAGTTGGTCATTTATGATTTCTTACGAATGCTTTTATGTGATAGAAACGTACTGCTAATCGTTGATGGGGCGATGGAGCAAAACAACGCCTCAGTACTCGCTCAGGTATATTCGCACTTGACCCGTGCCACTATTGACGTTATTCTGGTTTGTTGCCTTGGACACAAAAAAAAACTACGATCTTGCCGTCGTGCACGTAGGCACACATGCACGGAAATGTTTCGTCATTATCTTAGAGACAAACGAATAAGAAAAAAAAACATCCGAACAGAATTAACAGTTAATGAGAATTAAAGAGAAACTCATCATTATCACTACCCGGAACGGAGACGGTGAAGAGTGTAGTTAATGGAAAGGTCTCTTTTTTGGGGGATGGTTATTTGAATAGGTCGTTGTGACCATAAAATGATCGTAAGCGATGCAAAGAGGTCACATGAAGAAGACTTTCTAGGGAAAGACTTGGTCTACATAAGTTATGACAAAGCTACGTCTACAATCATCTTTGGATTTACTCAGTTATAAAGTTTGTTAGTTATAACATTTGAGAATTGAAGTTTAATTACAATAAAAATGAACTGAAAATTTGTTGCGGTGAAAGCCTTTGGGCAAACAAACTGCTTTTACCATTTTGGTACCATTGATGAATTGTTTCACCACTGAGCTACCAGGGGTCAATTAGGACGGTCGATTCTTTTGGCAAAAGTCAATAATTTACCTGTTGAGTAACAAGGCAACATTTTCGGCATCTCTCGATGTAAGCAGAAAATGACTCACCCACCCGTCGAAATTTTGAATACAAGGTCTGACATAAAAAGCGTTACAACTCCAACATACCGTTCGAAATAGTCTCTTTGGGCAACTATACAACGATTCCAGCGCGTTTTCCATGCTTCGTAACATTTCTGTAATGCTTTGACTGGGACTTATTAACGGGTACCCTCATCACGCGCGCCAAGATGTCTGTAATCGACTCAAAATGGGTTCCTTTAACCACCGATTTTTTTCTAGGGAACAAAAAAAAGTCACAGGGTGGCAGAACGGGAGAAAAAGGCGGTTGTTGCAACGCGGTGATCCCTTTAGGTACCAAGTACTGCGACACGCGGATGACGGTGTGGCACGGGGCGTTGTCGATATAAAGGATCCAGTGACAAACTATGTTTGAGCGCACCCTGTTGACTCGTTTCCGCAAAATTTCGAGTACTTGGCGATAGTAGACGTGAATAAGTTCTTATACTCTTAAAGCCACCAAAACATCTTCCAACGACCAAGAGTAACACATGGATCAATAAGTCCCGAGACTAAAGCAGAGATGCCCCTCGTAGTAAACCAGTAACCACGTCTTTCTAGAGTACTAACCTTTGCTTGAAACGGGCCAAAATTTTAAGTCGATCCGACAAGAAACAGCTGAGTTATCGAGGTTGGAGTAAAGTCGTTTTGTAGTTTGTTTAGAAAATGGAAAAACCCGAGTTTCGTATTTTGATAAAACATTATTTTTTTAATGGGTAAAAACACCGTGCAAGCGAAACAATGGATTGAAAAATGTTATCCGGACTCTTGTCCATCAAAAGCAACGATTTGTCGTGGTTCGCCGAGTTTAAACGTGGTCATACCGACACAAATGACGCGGAATGCTCGGGTAGACCTGTGGAAGCCGTTACACCGGAAAATGTGAGTGAAGTGACAAAAATTATAATGAAAGATCGTAAAGTGAAGCTCCGTGAGATTGCTGAGATGACACAGATATCATATGGAAGTGTATTTACTATCCTTCATGAAAAATTGAGCATGAAAAAGGTTTTTTCCAAGTGGGTGCCGCGATTGCTTTGGATGGAACAAAAACAGCAATGAACAAAACAATGAAAACAATGGCGAAATTGAACGAATTGGGCTTTGATCTGCTTCCCCACCCCTATACTCGCCAGATTTAGCCCCCAGTGACTACTGGCTCTTTGCTGATCTTAAAAAAATGCTCCAGGGAAAATGATTTGGCTCAAATGAGGACGTCATCGCTGAAACTGAAGCTTATTTTGAAGCGAGAGATAAATTTTTTTTATAAACATGGTATCGAAAAATTGGAAAAACGTTGGGACCATTGTATCACCCTAAAAGGTGATTATGTTGATGAATAAAAAAAAATTTTGCAAAAAAAAATGTTGTTTCCATTGTTAGTCTCGGGACTTATTGATCCATGTGTTACTATCATCATGCACTTTTACAATATCAGGGTACGTTTCCGAGGCTGTTTCGCCCAATCTTTTCGCAAAATTTTTTCGCGGCGCGTTGCTCTTGAGAAGTAACTTTTAATTTTCGTGACGAGCATCACCAACACACGTCTACTCAAAACGACACAGCAGACGAACTACACATGCTAGAATGACGACAAATATACCAATGAAGAGCAGAAGGATACCGGGGAAGGGGAGAAAAATTTCGAAATTACGCAAGTTTGCCACAAGCACGACAATAAAATAAGTATCATTACTTAATTGTCGCACCTCGGACACAGAAAAAATAATGAAATTTACACGACATGTAAATGAATAGTACACACTTAAAAAAATCCCTGTGATTTTACATCTTATTAGATGCACATAAACGGAGCGTCACAATTCACGCAAATTCACGTGGAAGAACATTTAATATTGTGTCTAAAACTCCATGACATGAAATTCGTTGAAATAAAATAAGAACACTGGTAGCAGCCGCCGCGACTTGAACCGAGAACCATTGGATCGCAAGTACGTCTGTTAATCGACTGAGCTACAGAAGCACACATCTGCATGACTGGTAAAAGGAGCATTTAAATTCATACAGTCACACCTGCTAGCAGAATGCAAGTTACAGTCGAAACCAGTAAAATTCAAACTAATCTAACATTAAGTCATTACAAATGAAAATTTCCGTCATTTGACAGATTAGGTCTTCATGAATTACATCGTATGAGGAATTAAGTCACCTGTATTATTCAATTTTTTTTGGTGTGTACTGTAAAATAGACATCAGTTAAACAGGGTGGCAAGTGACTGGGAAAAAGTCGGGAATTTGGTTTCACCGAAAAAAAACCGAGAATTTTAGTGACAACCCGGGAAAAGTATTACTAGCCCAAATATGAGTCATAATTTTTAGCATCATGATTTTTTTTTATTCAACAAGTTGGAGACAATATTCAATTTTGCGTTTGAGCGAAATCTTCAGTAAGAGTGTTGAAACAACTTATTGATCCATCCAGGTTCTATGTTGTGCAATCCATTGCAAATTGGATTTTCAAGGGTTTTAAATCAATCAGAACTTTCCAAGCTGTTATCCAGAACAGCGCAATGAAAGCTCATCTTAAAAAATAAGCATAATTTGGATAATTCTGTTGGATTTATTAAGTTTTAGAAAAATATTCAACACACTTGGTAAAGTATCACGGTAATTTGAACAAAATTAGTCAAAATTCAAAAGAGCTTTCATTTGTGTTTGACAAAATTGGAAAAACTGTCGACTTCAAAGTCAAAGCAGAACTTAAATTACTAATTGAATTAATCATTGCTTAACTTGAAATCTTGAATTTTAGAATGAATGGTAGATGATCTGAACCAAAATCAGTTCAATACAAATGTGTAATTGATCTTCTAAAACTAGAGCAATTGTAGAAGGATTTCTCATAGAAGATAAATTAGTTGGGCTATTTGGAAATAAAACTGGCTAAAAACCAGCGGAGAGTTCATCATGAAGAACTCGTACTTTTTGATTATTTTTCTGATTACTCCACGAGAGATGATTAGCATCTAGAGCTTTTCTTTAGGAAAAAATAGATCGATATCTTGTGCGTTTTCGCCGCTTTCGTTTGATTTATTTGCTCATCAACGCATTGAAATCGTGTACATACTGCATTTCAAAAATGGGATGACATGACGGATGTACCTATTGTTTTGCCTTTCTTATATAGAAAGGTTATGCAATCACTGTGAAAACCGACTTCTGAACCGAGGCCCGGAGGGTCGAGTGTCATATACCATTCGACTCAGTTCGTCGAGTACACAAAATGTCTGTGTGTGTGTGTGTTACGTTTTTTTGCACTAACTTTGCTCGGAGATGGCTGATCCGATTTTCACAAACTTAGATTGCAATGAAAGGTCTTGTGGTCCCATAAAAATTCCTGAATATTATTTGGATCCGACTTCCAGTTCCGGAGTTATGGGGTAAAACGTGCAAAATATGAATATGTACTAACTTTTCTCATATTTGGATCCGTCGTCCGGTTCCGGAATTATGGGGTAACATGTGCCAAAAATTTTGAAAATAAGTGCACTAACTTTTCTCGGAGATGGCTGAACCGATTTTCACAAACTTAGATTCCAATGAAAGGTCTTGTGGTCCCATAAAAAATTCCTGAATATTATTTGGGTTCGACATCCGGTTCCGGAGTTATGGGGTAAAACGTGCAAAATATAAAAATATGTGTACTAACTTTTCTCATAGATGGCGCGACCGATTTTCACAAACTTAGGTTCAAATGAAAGGTCCTTTACCCTATATTTCCGGATCCATAAGTCGGATCCTGATGAAATTCAGAAATTACGTATGGGACCCGTAATTTCTGAATTTCATCAGGATCCGACTTATGGATCCGGAAATATAGGGTAAAGTGTGTTAATATTAAAAATATTATACCATCATTGAAAACGGCGATAAACCGTAAAAAGTTTTCTAAATCGACTTCAAATTTTCTCCAATTGATAGTTTTTATCAGTAGACGGTCAAACAAACCTATTTCGGTTATTCTTTTAAGAATCGAAGAAAATTATTTTGAAGAAAAGCACAGTATTATATATGACAGTATGATTGATATGAGAAAGGCATCATTACACCACTAGGTGGATTAAAACAGGTTTTTCGACTAACAGATACATTAGAAATAAAAGGTTATTGTTGTAGAAGAGCCAGTATATGTACATCTAATTGAATTGAATTTCGTTGCATAAGAATTCGGATTTTTTGTCTGATAGGACATTGGTTTTATGGTTTCCATCACAATCAGAGCATGATAATTTATATGAGGGTATCTTTCATTAAACATACGTGCTTACGAATGAATTACTATAATTTTAATAGCGTATGTCCATGTGACAACTTGTTATACCATGGCCGAAGTCCTGGCAATGACAATATTGTGTTAGGTTCGCTGTGTCATCATGCCTTTTATAATTGTCCCGCCGAACTGAGATTTCCACTTTCAATTCCAGAAAAACAATTTAAAATTTTAAAATGCTTTGAAATTGCAGCAATTTAAAAATGCTTTGAAATTGCAGGCATAGATTGTTGTTGGGTTCCCAGAGTAGCAAGCATCCATTTTATTAATTGTTGTTCCTTATTGATTTTTTTTTCAACCATATGTATACCAAAAAATAAGAAAACCAGTCATATTTGCTCGGAAGAAACCGATTACTTGTAAATGAAACCCCTAGATGACTAGAAAAGGGCCTTTTGTTTTCTTTTTGTTTCAATTATAGAGGTTTTAACCTTAAGATCATTTTCCTCTTCGGGACAGATAAATATTCTGGGGTTGGGAATCGAACCCAGGCGGGCGGCGTGAACGGCATCGACTTACCCTTCACGCTATATCCGTGCCCTATTTTTGGTTTTCTTAATGAATGTTTCCTATTCAATGTATTTTTTGACATGAAATATCTGTTTAAAACATGCATATCTCACATACCGGGAAAACCGGGAAATTTAAATCGGCAATTCACTTCCCACCCTCAGTTATTTTTGCTTTCAAAGTAAATCGAAAAATGAAGAACTGTAAAGAAACAAGTGCATGAAAATTTGTGTAAATTTACAAAATATTTTTCTCTGTGTATGTCCCGTAGATGAAACTGATTCAATCATTCGCGCCGCGGTTTAGCAATGGAGCGGTTCCACGCAAATCCCTTTAAATTTTTGCGATCCTTTTACCTAGCATATGTTTTGGATACGCATACTTCATAACTAAACAGGCCAATTTGCATCATCAGTTGACAATTTTGACTCTGGCTTAAACGGCTCGATGAAAGAATAGGTTGCAGCAAAATTTAAACAATAAAACAATATATCTCGAAGATAATTGGTTTTTATGTTTTATTTTCGAAATCTGACTTCCGGTTCCGGAATTATAGGGTGATTAGAGTAAAAGTTTTAATTTAGAATTACTTACTCACATCCCTCAGAGATGGCATGACCGATTTTCACAAACTTGGGTTCTTATGATCCCATACAAAACTTCTGAATTTCATTCGGATCCGATTTCCGACTCCGGAAGTACAGGGTGAAGAGTGCTAAAATTGTTAATTTTAGGGTGAAGAGTCTTAAAAATGCTCTTTTACTGGATGCGACGAAGCAAAATAGAGATAAGTTTTTGTAAATTACCCACAAAACTGTAGACCATATTGTCCCTGGCCATACGAATAAACTTCGACTATAACGAATCGAACAATCGAACCAATTATTTCTACGCGCACTCAATTCTTTTTTTATGCATAAGATGCGAACCACAAAAAAACCGCATTACTTTAAAAATTCACATAGAAACCGGCATAACTTTGACAACTCGCAAAGAAACCACAAAACTTTTTGTTGCCAAACATCGAGATCTGGTGTTATTTCGAAAAACAAATTTTTTGAGAACTTCCAGAGAGTCGAGTTGAAAATTACTTTTGAGATAACGATAGATCTCGACGTTTTGTGCATTTCTAAGATGAAACGAGAAAATTTTGACATAACTTTGAAAATTCGCATAAAAACCTATGAAAATTTGGATAAAAAAGAACTTCCTCAAAATCGATAGTTGATTTCAAATGGATTGAAAAATGAATGCATCATAAAGCAGTATTAAATCGATGATAATTTTCAATAGAATTTCCGTTTCAAATATTGTTTATTTCACATCACCATTGTTTTACGTGTCGTGTATATTCCGTTATTCAATAGAAATATGGAAAACTGAGCTTTGATAGTACGTACGGTAGATCGAGCCTGCATGCATTATTTTAATTGTTATGTCAGGCGTAACTGTAAATAAATCGGAATGTAGAATTGTTCGATCAGCACGGCTCGGTAATGGCAGAACTAATATGTGCGAGTAACGGCCCAAAACCATTGCTTAGTCGCTACCATCTGCTAGGGCGAAACCCGAAATTACTATAAATTAGAACTTCCGAGCGCGGTGAAAATCATTTCTATAATTTGTACCACATAGTAGGCACCGAGGCCTCACGCCACTGGATCATTGCACCTTTCAAATTTGTAGATCAACCGAACCGTCAGCACATGCTGCACACGCCCACCTATTCAAGAAGAGCGCTCGGATGCAAAAATTTACTACGCGGGTGAGGCTTCAAATGATAGATAGTAAATCGCGGTTTTTTGCTGCAATACCTCGATGCCAGCTATGATGATTCAGTCAATTTCTTTTATCGACTTTCAATTATCACAGTAGTTCCGATACTTTTTATGTTTACATACCTCAAGTTGAGCTTTTTTGAACAGAGTGAAAATATAATCGTTCAATGGTTTCGATTCATTTACCTGTCCGGAAAAATTTCAACTCATTTGAGTAGAGTATACAATAGCATCTTATGCGTTTGCTTAAATCTAAATCTATTAAACAGTTACAAGTCACAAGATAAAAACAATTGTTACTGAAGTTGCTCTAAAACAATTACAAACACTGCTCAGTAACAAAAATCAAAAACATTCAGCCATATTTGGATTCACGGTGTGCTCACAAACGAATTTCCAGACATGACAGTCACGATCTTTTTTTGGCGCACATCTTCAGTCCTCCGTAAAACTGGCAACAATGGTGATAAATTGGTTGCACTGCTGAGTTCCCATCCTACATTTCTAATGCAAATGTCCAACCGTGAGAACCCTTTCGATTCGGTAGCTCATTTGTATATATTGAGATTTTATGGCACACTTTGGTTGAAATGATAACAATGCAATTAATCTCGCGCTCCACCAAGCGGTGAGTGCGGTCATTTCAGAAGGTACCGGGAACGAACCACATTTTTCAAAAATATTTATATGCACGTACATGTCTTTATTATTTATCTTTGGTGTGCTGCCACTGCAACAAGCCGCTTGAAAACAAACAAGCAAAAGCGCTTCAAAACATTAAACACTGGCATGTTTTGCTAGTTGAAACATCAAACACAGAGCGACAACCAACAAAAATATAAACAAACAAAGCTGCTGCCACTGTAAAAACTATCGGATATGAAGAACGCTTTGCGAACGTCTGAATCGATAATTGCACTGTTGCAAAAATAATTTGGCGAAACTGTAGGGTTGGAAGTGGCAAGTTATTTTAGCTTGAATTTCGTTCGCTGCCTTTGTATTTTTATTGAACACATTGCCGTGTAATTTTTTTTACCTGTCTTTTTATGATCAGTTTTTTACATAGAGAATCATTTTCGACAAATTTTACTATTTTCTTAAAGACATAAAAGCGACCTAGGCTCACAAAGTGTTGATCGCTTAGCAAAACGCACGTGCTAAAATTGGTTTAAAAATGTTTATTATCGAAATATATCCCTGAAAGTTCAGAAGTTTGTGTGAAAATTAACGTCTTGGGTGAAGCTCGATATTTGGGCTCCGTAAGAACTCAATTCGCGAGGAAATTCACCTAACAATCTTGATCAGTTTTTGTGATATGATTTTTTCAAAACAAATTATACTTGACGTTGAAAATCGGATCGTCTTGAAAAGCGTTAACCGCAACGCGCATTGCCCTATAATTTCGAAACCGGAAGTTGGATCTGGATAAAATTCCATAGTATCTTTTAAGACAATGATATGAGAGCTTTAATTTGAATCATGATTTGTGAAAATCGGTTTAACTGAAGTGAGTTCCGTTTTTGGAGCTTTTCTTCACTATTACTGGTGCGTTTGGAAGCGAAAACCGGGCACTAGTAGTCCCAAAGTAAATTTATATATCCACCAACTAACAAGGTCTGCCAACTAGACGAAATTAGCAGTTTTATAAAAATTTCCATCTCGTTTCGCCATCATTTGTGAAAAATACTCATGAAAATAAAAATTTTTAGTTACCGCGCTGTAATACCGGAACCGGAAGTCGGATCTGGATTAACTTGTCGAGAACTTTAAAAGAATTTCAAAACGTTTTACTTTCATCTTAGTTTGTAACAATTTGTTAAGAAATTTCCGGGAAAATTGAGTGTGCATTTTCTAATAGATTTGCACATATCCACCTAGTGGTGTAATTAGCGCGGGTTGTACTAGTTGTACTAGTACTAGCTATGCAATGATTCTGTACTCTTAAGAATCGGCTGCGAAGTCTGTTGAAACAGAAAGGCCTAATTCCACAAAAGGAATATAATGCCAGGACTTTACTTTTTGGTGCAATGATGCCTTTCTCATATCGCTTATGTTTCCAAAACTATCACTAGGAGATTCTGTCAAGAAATAAACTAACCTTACCTCAGTTATGTCAAGTGAATAAGAATTTTTCTTCATTTTGCATCGTCGTGTTAAATAATTAAAAACACATAATACCTTTCATTTGCATATAAGTTTGTAAAAATCGGTCACGCCATCTCTGAGAGACGTGTGTAACATTTTTTTCCTTTTTTGGTGCATAATGGTTTAATTCCGGAACCAAAAGTCCCATGGAACCATAGGTCCTTTCGTTAGAATCTGTGTTTGTGAAAATCGGTTCAGCCATCTCTGAGAAACTTGAGTGACATTATTTGTCACATACATACATATACACACATACATTTTGTGATCTCGAGGAACTGAGTCGAATGGTATATGACACTCGGCCCTCCGGGCCTCGGTTTTCACTGCGATTGCATAGCATTTCTATATGAGAAAGGCAAAATACGTATCCAATAGTTGGACAAATAATTTTGATGGCTGATTTTGTGTGGATATGTGATCTACATTTGCTTGACGAAATGAGTAAATATTCTGTGATTAAGGACGATTCCAACATTTCACCCAGCCATTTGATATTTACCAGGTGAGGCTATGAAGTTCATGGATGAGTCCAAATACACTACTTTCTCTCTCTGATATTCTCTGATTTTGACCGATTGAATCGAACGCAAGTTGTCACAAATTTCAGCCTTGTTGTTGTTGGAGGATTTTTACTCTAACTTCTATCACAAATATTAAAAACAATAGTGTATAAGAGGTAGTAACTTATTCATTTCATTTTTTCAGCAAATTGGCAGTATTTGACGGGAAAAAAGCAATCCGAGGAGGCATACCATTTGTTTTCCGTAAGTATAAAAAATATGTATTTACCAGATTCAACTAACTTTCGATCATTTTTTACACGGTTGTTTTGAACATGCACTAATAAAAATCGAGAAGTTAGACTGAAGTCTTTTACACTTAATCTAGCCGCATATAACTCGACACTGACTTATTCGACAAGTATAAATCAGTTCAAATCTCGTTTAAATGAAATCATAAACGCCTAGTAGATAACAAAAGTATGCTACAGCTCGTCTATTCGTCAGCCACTTGAGTGGATTGCCGATTTAAATTTCCGGTTCGTTCCGCTTTTCCAGGTTCGCGAGATAAAAATTTACGGACCCAGAGATTAGACCCAAATCGCCTCTTTTGAGTATTCTTTTAAACTTCAGTTTAAGCTTAAAGCGGCAATCCTACGTCACAAAAAAATAAACATTATAATAGGCCCGCTAGTTGAGGATTGGGAAATTTTTCGGGTATTTCGATATATAAAAAGGAAATATTCATTATTACAAGTTTGTACTTTAGCCATGGTAATTTACTTGCAAACACGTATGTGCAATGAACGAAACTTTCAGATGAATTTTAATGCTCTGACTGTTATGGAAACCCTAATCCAATTATTGACCAATCTCCTCTTAGGCAAAAAAAAATGAAATTCTCGTTCAATAAAATCCAATTTAAAATTATTAGATGTACGTATACCTAAAATTTAGTAAAGCCGTTCTGCTGACACGCCTGATTCTTCTAAAAACCCAGTTTTTGCCTTTCTCATATAGAAAGGTTATGCAATCACTGTGACAACCGAGGCCCGACATATACCATTCGACTCAGTTCGTCGAGTACTCAAAATGTATGTGTGTGTGTATGTGCGTATGTGTGTATGTAAGGTTTTTTTGCACTAACTTTTATCGGAGATGGCTGAACCGATTTTCACAAACTTAGATTCAAATGAAAGGCCTTGTGGTCCCATACAAAATTCCTGTTATTTGGATCCGACTTCCGGTTCCGGAGCTATGGGGTAAAATGTGCAAAATAATGAAAATATGTGTTCTAACTTTTCTCATAGATGGCGCGACCGATTTTCACAAACTCAGGTTCAAATGAAAGGTCCTTTGGTCCCATCCCGATCATCAAGCCGTAACAAGTTTATAATAAAAATTTTATTTCGTAGCAAGTGCTGATAAAAGTCTGGTCTCGTTAGTAGATAAAATATCAAAATTTTCTAACAAGTATCAAGAAGAGAAATAATTCAAATATGGCGTGTTGATCGGGATACGCAATTCCTGAATTTCATTCGGATCCGACTTCCGGATCCGGAAACATAGGGTAAAGTGTGTTAAAAATTTTATACCATCACTGAAAAGGGTGAAAAACCGTGAAAAATTTTCTAAATCGATCTCAAATCTTCTCCAATTGATAGTTTTCATCAGTAGACGGTCAAACAAACCGATTTCGGTTATTCTTTTAAGAATCGAAGAAAATTATTTTGAGGAATACCACAGTATTATATATGATAGTATGATTGATATGAGAAAGGCATCATGAACGAGAGGTTTATCCATCATGTCATCCCATTTTTCAAATTCGGCACATTTACAATTTCAATGCGTTGAAGAGTAAATAAATCAAATGAAATTGGCAAAAACGCACAATATAACGATCTATTATTTTCTAAATAGGGCTTTAAATTCTAAGCATATCTCATGAGCAACCAGAAAGTACGAGTTCTTCATAATGAACTCTTTGCTGGTTTCTAGCAGGTTTTTATTTCCAAATAGCCCAACTAGTTTAGCTTCCATGAGAAACCTTTTCACATTTCAAATAAAGTAATGATTAATTCAATTAGGCCTATATTCTACCACCGTAACATTAATCGGCTAGAATACAGATCTGTGTGTACTCGATGAACTGAGTCGGATGAAAAGTCCGTTTTCACAGCCTGGGCCTCGGTTCAAAATTTGGTTTTTACAGTGATTGCATAATTTTTCTATTTGAAAAAGACAAAAAATTTTTATCCGAAATGTTGACAATTTCATAAGCTTGATCGTTTGGAATGACACCGTCATAAAATATTGCTTCCAAACGGAAAGCTTTCGTCCCTCTTCATACATACACTCTGGTTGCAATTAGTTCATAACTTAGGATGGTGACTTCACGCATTTTCGAGATCTTCTAACATTGAAATTTTCTGTTGTGGATGCATCCTACTGTAGAAAAAAAAACTGCCAAATTTTGGGAAATTTACTCGAGAAAAGCGCAAAGCTTTGGAAAACTGAATAAAAACCTTACTTGGAAAACATGAAATAGAATTCATTGTATTTTTGGAACGAGTTCAAAGAATACATGTTGGATAACGGTCCAACTAGAAGTCCAACGAAGCTGTATCCAAACCGTTCAATACAAGTCAAGCCATATTTATCAAACGTTGAACCGGAACACGTACTGATCGACTGTGAAGCATTTTTAGGACTTTATATTTCGGTTGGTTTCGTAGAAAGCCCTAAAAAATAGATTACAAAATGATTCAATGACCGCATGACCGTTTTACTCTAATCAATCCTATCAGTATTGGGGTAAAACGGTATAACATGATTCATGCGGTCATTGAATCTATTTGTAATCTACATTTGAGGGCTTTCTATGTCATAGTCGATTTTAATCAATCGCAATCAGCCTCCTTACGCAATGTGAAAGAAAGTTTAATCCAAGATATGACTCATAAAACAAATTGGAGTAAAACGGTATAATATGATTCGAACGGTCATTGAATCTATTTGCAATCTACTTTCTAGGGCTTTCTAAGTAAAGTTATTTTATTTTTATCAACCATAATCAGCTTCCTTGCGGTATGCGAAAGAAAGTTTAACCAATGATATGATTAATGATATAACTTGGGATTATACGGGTTGAACGGACTAGTACTGCCATTCCCATTGCAAGTTGGATCTTGGATCGCTGAAGTATGCTACGTAATATGGACCAATGTTGATAGATCGTATTGGATCTGCTTCTGGATTGTAACGGGTGTTTCTTCAGGAGGTTTGTTTTTTCAGTATTACAGGATTACACTATTATCTGAAAGTTGTTTTGTCAGTGTAAAGTGACATTTCTACTCAGTAAAGTTTGACAAATCATCATGAATAGGTTAACTCCAGAACAACGCTTCCAAATCGTGGAAATTTATTTTCAAAATCAGTGCTCAATTCAAACTGTTTTGTAGCGCAAAATTCTCTTCTGTGATGAGATACATTTTTGGTTGAATGAATACGTCAAGAAGTAAAATTCTGTATAAAATGTTCAAAACGACGAATGTAACAATGAGAGATTCTCTTTGTTCACTTTCTCATTCGATTATTGCGAAATATTCCTGCATTTTTCGGTAATTTCTTCAGTGCTAGAGTAAAAGATGATAGCTTTGGTTATTATTATCGGTAAATAATTGAAGAGAAGGATTGCTAAGAATACCGTAATAATCGAAAGAGAAAGTAAACAAAGAGAATCTCTCATTGTTACATTCGTCGTTTTGAACATTTTATACAGTATTGCCGTATTTGGAGTATTACAGTATTGCCGTATTTTTTCGTGAGAAATAAGTGGAAAAAAAACGTTTTTTCACGAAAAAATCCTCCACTGTGTAGCTGTAAAACCTCCCCAGAGTAATAAACAACGAAAAGGAAAACACTGGGGTCTGGTTTTTTATATGTAGAAAGTGTGTGTAAAATTAAAAAAAAATCTGGTTCAGTAGTTTTTGAATGACGGTGGACATGGATTTTTAAAACCTGCTTTGGAGAAAAACGCGTTTATGAAATGAAACATTTCAAGAATGTTTTGTCAATTTTTTAGGCCAATCGAAGCAGAAATCATGGGCCTGTGCGCCGAACTCTCACTTCTTCGCAGTATGAGATAAGCAAAGATAAATGCCCATAACTTGCTGAGTTTTGTTCCGATAGGCTTGAAAATTTCACACAATATTTTTAAAATGTTTTACTATGAGAAAATATAAAGAAAATGATAGATGATTTTTCAAAAATGTTAGACCCTACCCGCCGCTTAAGCCAAATCCTTTTATACGAGCATTTGGTTACTTGGGCTAAATACAAATTGTAAATTCATCCTACTCTACCGAATGAACAACCGACGACACGACCTGCCACTCGTCTATCGAAACTGTATCGCAAATATAAGTACCCCTCAGTAACTGGTAATGTCAAAACGAAATCACCTGAAAATTGATTAAAACTGGCAACACAAGTTGATAAATTATTGATTTTAAATAACAATTAACAAAACCTTGGTTACCGCTTATTGAAGACTTGAGGAATGTTAACAAAACTAACTAAATGGAAAATCCTTATTTCGCGGCAAGTTGGAAGTTCTGCAGCAACATTAGACGTCAGGGCAGTGGATCGATTATTTCAGCTGGGGCTCGAACATATGAAAAATTTCTTGTAAGACCAGCGCAATCAGGTTGCCGTATGTGAGCAAGATCTTTTGTATGGAGTACCTCTGTTCCGAAACTTTTTATCAGTCCAATTATCGAAATTAAGTATCGAAATAGAAACGATAAAACTGAGTCGATCCGGTCTATTCTGTTATTTTGATACCTTCGCAAAACATGTGTAAAATTTGATGAACATGAAAGACACTTGAAAAGTGCGGGAATCAAGCTTCTTAGGATCTGATCAAAATTATAGGTTGTCACATTGTAAACCACCCATAAAATCGAGTTTGCTTCAAATTATTTGGTAATTTATTCTCAAGCTGATAATAGTCAGTAAGTCCCGTAAGGCGTCTGGAACCTGTTGAAGTAGTCAAATGTCATTTCGGATACATTCAAACAATAAATTTCTTCGTTTGTTCCGTGCAGACTGGCAAG
Source organism: Malaya genurostris (assembly GCF_030247185.1). Lineage (NCBI taxonomy): Eukaryota > Metazoa > Arthropoda > Insecta > Diptera > Culicidae > Malaya > Malaya genurostris. The sequence goes on along the minus strand of NC_080571.1, from coordinate 242,468,953 downwards.
AAATTCCTAGTTTGATGACAATATATTAAGCTATAGTGATGTTTCGGAAACTCGATTGGATATTCCTGAAAAGAATGACCAGCATCATGAATGAGTTTGATAACACTACATTACAGGTAGAGCTACTGGATAGCAATGATGATGATATAAGATGACGTATGTCTGTCATGTCAAATTTGGATATTGGGCACCCAGTTCCAGTCCCAGTTCTGTTGGTGCAAATCCAAAAAGTTAAACTTGTAGGTTGTGAGAGTTTCTGAATCTGTCACCAGTCACGGTGAATGTCTCCAGAGGGACGAGTCCCTGGCCAATGGCTCGCGGCACCTAGTACAGCTACGTACATTCTCGATTTATTTAGAATAATCTTTCGTTTTTATTAATTTGGCACTGATGGCACACAATTTAAAATAGTACAACTGTTTCAAAACTTTTTCAAAAGGTTTGTTTATTTATTATAGGGCTCCTTGGTAACAAGTTCGTAGAATCTTAAAAGGTCTCAAGAAAATCATTTTTATCATTATCAAGGGGTCGCTATATTTTTGGTAACTGGCGGTAAATCGCTCACGAACACTTTTTATTCAGATTTTCCTTAAGAGTGCCTGGTCGTGTCGTCGGAACAACTCTAGAAAAGAAACTCTTCATTATTGTGTTTAGTTTATCAATACGAAATTCTGGTTAGTGAGCTATTTTATCGATTAGGAAAACCTGGTAACTGGAAGAGAAAACGTGGCACCTTATATCCTTTATGTCAAAGCCATTAGAGACGGATTTCTGTTCAGTGCATTGACTCAAGGGATGAGATGACAATCTGTGCATTTGCTCAAATTTGCTTAACAGAAGTATTTTAAGTATTATTTCGTTTTAATCTAAAGCGAATGTGTGTCGAATTCCGTTGATTGTAGGTTAAGTAATCAGAAAAATAATGAAGAGAAACGTTAACCGCTTAGTCGTTTGACAATTCTGCTGTCCGAAAACATAAATTCGAACAAAAAAATTTGTGGGCGAGACGAAGTTCGACGGGTCAGCTAGTTGATGAATAAATTCCAACTACATTACGAAGAATGGAATTCCGATCTACCGATCAAATAAACTCATCGAAATTCTTTCATTCTTTCTGCCATACTTCCAGTAAAGTGGCTATGATTTTTCTCAATCACTGTACCGTGTACAATCAAAACTAAACACTGATAACAGACTTTCGTACCGGCAACGTGATTCTCTGGGTTTTCAATGTTGTTGAAAACTCGTACACATGTCTATGTATTCGGTGATGATTTCAAAACCATGTCAGATATCGTTTTGTTCACCGCGTGTACGAAATCGCGGTGTTATGATTTCTTAATCCTTAGCTTATGAAGTTCATGAATAGTATTCTAAGCAGCGTGTTTTTTAAATAATTATCCACACTTGAAAGTTCGCGCGACGCAAATGAACGAACTTCTAAGCAGATTCTCTAATACATTGTTAAGCATGTAAACTCACTTGAAACTTTAGTCGCAACGTTGAGTTACTACTGTAGTAATCTTTCCGATTGTGTTCGAAAGTAAAACATTCCAACATAACGTAATATAATATTTTTATCTGCAGCACAATTCGGCCCATGGAACTTTGGACCCCAGCATGGTTTCGCCAGAGTGGTACGATGGACACTGGAGCGAGCCCCTGAACGCTTACCAAGTGGGGATGTCGAAGCAGTCTTCAGTCTAATGGATAATGAAATCACTCGGTCTATGTGGAACTATCCGTATGTGCTAGGTTAGATGTGTTTCAAGGGGCTGTTTTTTATCTGCAATTATTTTCTTACAGATTTCGCATCACCTATCGATTAATTCTTCGGGAGAAGGAGCTTCATTTCCACATCGGAGTGTACAATCCTAGCAAAGACTTAACATTCTCCTTCAATTTACTACTGCACACATACTTAAAAGTTCCGGATGTGCGGCGTTGTCAAATCACCGGATTGCACGGATGTACTTTCATAGATAAGGTACGATATGGTATTACGGTATCTTAGGCTACAGTATAATTAATATTTTTTTTCCTCGACAGACTCGGGATGGTGCTATTTACCAGGAAGGCCGTGATGTAGTGACAATCAATGAATGGACAGATAGAATCTACCAGCATACACCGCAGGAACACATCATCACCAATGTAGTTTCTGGACGAAAAATGCGGTTGCAGAAGTACAATTTCCCAGACACTGGTAAGTTCGTGAATCAATTTAGCAGAACTATTTTCAAAACCGTCTTCGTTTCTTACCTTCCGTAACTAGTTGTATGGAATCCTTGGATAGATAAAGCCCGCGAGTGCCAAGACTTCGGCGATGATGAATATCCGAACATGATATGCGTTGAAGCTGGCCACGTATCAACCCCAGTGATTCTGTTACCCGGTACCGCGTTTGAAGCGAGCCAAATTCTTCAGGTAATTAATTCTGAAAATCCTTAAAAAAAGCCAAATTAAATCTTTACTCCAATTCTAGGTCATGTGAGTAGAAACCCAGGGAGGTACTGTCACCCGCAGTAAAGGTTCCTCCCGAGCAAAATCCAAGAAAAATCAGCAGCAACAGCAAAGTCAACAACAGAATCAAAATCAAAATAACGCCCCAAATCAAAGCGCTCATCAGCAGAGTCAGCAACAACAGCAGCAGCAGCAGCAACAACAACAACAGCAGCAGCAGCAGCACCAACAACAGCAGCAACAACAGCAGCAGCAGCAACAGCAACAACAACAACAAGCCACTCTACAACAACATCAGCAACAGCTGGCATCTAATGCTGCAGCTCTGTGGCAAGTTCCAGCAGCAGCTGCGGCTGCGGCCGCATGTTGGAACAACTACGCCAACTTCCAAACTGCTGGTGTCCTGGCATTCAAAATGCCACCGTCCTGTGGGGGCCTGTGTGGACCCCAAAACAACTGTGAACTGTGTTCGTTGAACTCTAACTGAGAGAAGCTGCTAACTAATAATCTTCTAGGCGAATTATCCAATGAAATAGAGAAATATGAATAAATTTGCTGGCTGACCGTAGTACTAGAGTATGCCGCATCAAACGATGCGACATTTTCTTCTGCTTTAATGCAAACTAGTACTACTATTTTACGTGAAAATATGGATTTTGCTCAAGAAAATGCAAATTAAGGGTATAATGTTTAAGTTATAGTCGATAAATCGAATCGAATCAAAAGAGTGCCGCAATTTGCGGACACGAGCGGGTGTTCGAGATAGAATGTTAAAGTAATGAATGAATTGAACTAGCCACTAGAGCTACTACCATATGTGTATAGGGATACGAAGGGGGACATTTCAACTGCACAATCACCTGCTGGTTGTACAGTTAGGTTTAAGTTTTTCGCAACTGATATGCGGGAAAACAGCGGGATAAAGTGAAGCTACCAAGTAGATAGTTTTTCTTCAATTTGCGCAAGATAGCTTGACAGGGAGTTTGGCATCAGTTAGGATTACTTATGTATAGATTACTTTACCACGGTTTTATTACATCTTTCACTTGTTTTCTTTTTTTTTTTATTTAATGGTTGTATTCTTTCAGTCGCATAGCGATATTTCATGTTATCATATTCGGATATCCATTAGGAGAGGTTGTAAGTAGGAAGAAAAGGCTAACTTAACTGCGCATTTTTAATTTTCTGAAAAGTAGTAAAATATGGAAAACTGGACTGTAGTTAGTGCTATCGATAGAAGGGTGACAATTCTTACTATTCTAGAGACATTTTTCAGCTAGCAATTTTTGATAGCAATTCAGCTGAAATATACTAAATATCGGGCCATTTGTAGGGTTAAGTCATAAAGCAAATTCAAAAATTATATCGTTGTGGCAGAGTTTAGGAAAATTAAAGTTTAAAAAAATCTCAGAAAAAACTTGAAGACGGTGATGAATTAGCACGGCTAATTGAAGCGTTGTGGTAGAATGAACACATTTTAACTTTTATGGATTCCTTTTAGTTGAAAACAGATTTCAAGACTGCTGTACCGCTTCAAAGTATCGGCTGAAACGTTGTGACTTTACTCAATTTCCGTAAAAAATTATTTCATTTGTTTAAAAAAGTTTTATTCAGTTTAATTGCTTTTCTTTGAACTGCTTTTGAAAATTCAAACTTAACTCGAAACAATTGTATACGATAACTTCTCGTAGTGTAAATACAAAGGCAAATTCAAATGGAGATATTGATAGGCACGTGTAACCTTATTTTGTCTGGAATATTATTTTTTTACAATAAATTTTGATACATCAATTTGCTAGTTAAAATATTACTATTTGAGAAATTCATACATATTTAATTCTATATCAATAAAGATTCTGAGTTCCGAAACGTCTTTGAGTTTCAAACCTTTTTCATAATCATGATTTTATTAAAGAAAATTGGTACAACGAATTCGTTCGTTCTTTGCTTTCTACAACTTTTGCACTTGAGTATTTTATTGATCCCCTCCCAAATCAATTTGGTGGCCTCGCACACGTATTCTTTTGTCATGATATTTTAAATGTAATACTGTGCGGCTTCGTATGAAGTGAAGGGTTGTTCAGCAAGGCCATGCGTTAGTTGTCGGGACTGATAGAAATCCCAAGGCACTGTATCAGAGCCGTATGACGGGTAAGGTTTTCAGCGCTTCGAGGTAAGCTTTGACAGTTCTTGCAATGTGCGGTCGCGCGTTGTCATGGAGTAACATAATTTTGTACAATGCAAACCATAAATCAAGTAAAGCTAGATTTCCCACTGTACGGAGGCACCAACAGCGCTTCTAGTGAGAAACGGGTGCCCTTTTCCATTAACTAGTGTCATAAATAAAAAAAACCACGTTTACGGAACAACATTAATTGTAAGCAAATCTTATTGAGGCACACAACGTCAGTTGTTCATGGAAAATTTTGACGTCCAGTACGTGAGTAATATCCGGCTAAAAAAAAATATTTAATTAATCTTGACGTCGACCGAAGTTGATTAATCGTCTGAATCGAGTTTAATGCTGGCGTTTCCTGATGAAAACAAACCAATCTCATTTGCGTTTGTGGTTGTAAGTGAGCTGTCAGAAAAGTCAATTACAACTAAATATTGAAACATTGGGACAAGAATCAATTGCACATATTAAACAGTTTCCTTTCAGAAGAGAAGTATTTTCGGATTGATGAACAGTTTCTTTTGGCAATATTTTCGTGATTGCGATGAAGTTTCCACTATACGATAAAAAATAATTTCAATACTTGTATGGACAATATATGTCGTGTAGGGGTTGTGTAGATTTTTTTTAAAACGGTTTTAGTTTCAAGCTCAAGGATTCAATAAAAAGGGAACCCATTCGCACTACAATCGTTAGGAAAAGATTCCCTTTTTATTGGATCCGAGCTTGAAAAAATTCTTAATTTACAAAAATATCACATCAGCTGTTTTTCGAAGATGGGCGAATCTTACAAAAGTAAACAAGTCGAGTTTCTCTCACCTACCAATAAAAGCTTCAAAATCCTACAATTTTGCCTAAAATTCGGATTCTACAAAAATCTCAATCTTTGTAATACGAAGAACTATAAAGGGCGAAACTGTCATTCAATTTGTTTACGTAAGTTTCGCCTTCCGTATTCCATGATAAAAAACGGGGCGATACTTCAATTGCTAGTAATGAAGGGCAAAACTTTTTTTTTCTTTATTTCAGGTGGTTTCCAAGCCTTTTACCACTGGAAATAGTAAATGAGACGATAAAATTACTCGCAGATTTGTCTTAGTCGCGAAAACCAGCCAATTTCATGAAAAATGCGCAAGGGCGTATCTTTATAATTCACACAGGAAGCATAAAAATAAACAAATCGAAAAAGGGCGAAACTTTTTTTATGTTGATTTATTCAGTGGACATACACTGAAAGAAATGATGAAACTTACACGACATGTAAACCAATAGTGTAATGAAATGGACATCAGTTGAAACAAAAATCTGATTTAAATTGCCTGCTCCAAATATGTGCATGAAAATAAATGTAAAATCACAAAATATTTTTATCTGTGTAGATAGAAAGTGGTAAAATTTGCATCACTTTTAAAGATAAACCGAGGGGGACGACAGATCTGGTTTTTTCAAATAAAATACAAAAAGTCAATGGAAAGCGAAAAAAACTACATCTATCCACACATCTAGATCGATCCGTTTGAAAGCGTTTCTAACCGTGTAAAAGAAAGTCGAAGAACATATGATCTCTTAAAAAGTTTCTGTTACTGGTCTTGACATTCACTGAGTGTCAACATTCAGCAGATTGGTAAAATGAAATTAGGGTTAAACAACATTGAAAATTTATTTTCTTAGTAGCTGGGAGCATGAAGATGGAATATATTTCAATTTATTGTAGCCCTTTGAAGGTTTACCCAAAGATATCTCTGTCTGTGATATTAAACTGGTTTTATATTTTGTTAGATGCTAAGACTTGCAATTTTTATGTTTAGAAACGTTTTTCATTAATACTGAAGCCAAAACTGAATAAAGCTGTGTTTAATATGTTATTGAAAATCTTATAGAAAGGATAACAATTCATTTTTTTTACTTTAATACATATTAACAGCAAACTACATAACGGTCTACTTCACGATTTCCCTTCTAGCATATTTTGAAGGTTCGCAAACGTTAAAAAAAAATCAGACAATGGAACGTCTCTACAAGAGAAACCCTACAGTGTACGATGTAGATGAAATTCGGAATAATTTTTGGTTCGAGTTGAATATAGAAACTGTGGAAAATGACGCAGATATTAAACGAGAATGGCCAACATTCCGACAGGATATGGCTGATAATCCGGAGCATACGCTCTCGGTGTGTGGGTTAGCTATGCACCAGAATATAACAAAACTGATTTTACAGGACGATAGTTCACAACTCTCCGAACTGTCTGCATCTGGCATCTTCATGTGACATTTGCAACTTTCAGGTTTCATGGCCTATTACGATACATCATATCTACATGATTATGTTTTTAACCAGCAAAAATCCAAGAAAAGACGATCGATCCATATTCAACCGTTACTATGTGTAGCAAAGAGAAGGAATGTGTGCATAATCGTATGCAGCGTGAAAAAGCCTAATCGAAGCGAAGTGCAGTTTTTTAGTGTCGTCCCCCTCGAGATAAACTAACAATTCATCGACTAATCATAAATTGATCTGAGAATATACGATAATTTCTAAATACGATTTGAAACCAAAATCGAAACATTTTTCGATGTTTTTTATTTATTTATTTATTTATTTATTTATTTGGAGCAGGAAAAATTCTTCTAAAATACCGATCATTAGCGAACCTTTTTCTCAATTTGCTGTCAATGTTAGATTCGCCGTTCTATGAAAAACAGCTGACATGGTAGAATCACCCCGGTGGCACGATTGTCATCTGCATACAATTGGCTTGAAGCAGACCCTGTCAGCTTGGAGCGAAATCAATCTTTAGTATAGGAACGCCATCGCACGGCATCACATTCAACATATCATGTCAATTGTGTGGGTGCGCAGTGCTGCTGTTTTGGCGCGCATGGATTTGAAATTTCTCTTCCCTACTTCTATGTACGAGATTCGATGCGGACTCACCTAAGTTTTTTGCCTTCAGGATGAACTACAGATTGATAACATTGACTTTACTTGTTGACACCGCTCTGAAATAATTGGTCTGGAAGTTTATTCCACCCAGTAGTTGTTTAAACCTTACTAAGTTAGTAACTATTTCCGCATTTAATACATTACTCTATGTGATAATTTGCTAACATCATCGTTTTCTTGGTCCATAAAGTGAAACATAGAAGGTGCGGAGTTGATTTGAGTTTTGCGTCTGAAAGCCAATAGTAGAAGTGTAAGAAAAAGTTTAGAATTGAGCATTATTCTTGGTTCAATATCATTTTTCAAATACCCGGAAATAACAAACAAGATATAAAAAATAAACTGTACTCAATCGCTACACATTCTAGTACTTGAGAAATCATTATTTGCACTGATTTTTGTTTGAAAAGCCCCTACTTTTCTTGTTTTCATTTTTCATTGGCAGGTGTCGATACCGGCAATTCAGTTTCGTGGCAATGTACCAATTGGCACATTGTTGCAAAGTTGAATTACCGGTAGCGACATCTGCCAATGAAAAAAGGAAAAGGAGGATTCTTCCGAAAATTTTCATATCGGCAGTAGTGATTTGCAACGATTTTTTTGTTTGTTCAATAGTACTAATAGATATCAGCAATGAAAACAAACTCGGAGTAGAAGAGAATCGATTTCAAAATGATTACTACTACTTTTTTATGTAAACTACGATTAAACATGAAAAATCTTCAGAAATGTGTGAAATTGAGTAAGGTTTTTTAAACAGAAACCAGTGTAGTGTTGATTTCTCGAGTACTACAATGTTTAGCAACCGAGTACCATATATTTTAGATACTTTGTTTGTTATTTCCGGGCATTAGTAATTATTAGTAATTAAAAAATTTCCTACCGATTCGACAGCTCTTGCTAAAGCAGCGCCTCTACATTTCGTTTTAGCATCATTGTGCCAATCGCGTTTTTTCGATGTGTTCTAGAAGAATACGTAATATTTGTACGCCCCTTATAATAACTATTTTCATAATTCGAAATGTCTGGCATCTTGGCTCAAACGTCATATACACAAACGTTGCCAGGTATACCGATTTATCGGTAATTATAAAAATTTTTGACCTAACGTTGTGTTTCATAGCTAGAGGCGTACGTGTGCGTGGATGATAATTGCAAGTTTGACTGTCAAAATACAAGGGAAATCAATTTTCCACTTGTAAAATCATTTATAACTTTTTTACAATGTCATTTGTTTAAGCAAGAAATAATTTCCAGTGTGCGAAAAATTATTTTCTACCTCTGTTATATTTGCAGCACCCAAGATTCTTTTTTAAACTACGAAAATTTAAGTTCCCTTTTTGGCATATGAAAAAATGTTATGTTGTTCGTTTTCAAATGATTTTATTCGTCTCGTAAACTATGAAATGTTACTTGAAGGACCATGCAGATGCACAAATTAAAAGAAATATACGATATTATGATGAGAAATAGTCTTTTTCCGCCTTTTGACTTATTCTTCTAGTGTTCAAAATAACCTCAACCGAGCCGAAATGAAAATCTTATAAAATCAAAAATGATTACACGAACAGTTCTTGTAACAGATTCTAAATTTCGACAATATAATTAAAATTATTTGAGTTCCCCATAAGAGCTTGTGTAAAATTCAATCGACATCCTAAGAAAAGTTCAAATAATGAAACTTAGAGAGAGCGTCAATTGAGTTAATTTTGCGTTAGATTGCCAGTACTGCAATACCGCTCTTCTAAAATACCGATCATTAGCGAACCTTACACGAGGACCAGTATTGTCATTTTTAGGAAACTTTAGAGGCAATAATGATGAATTCTCCATACAAATTTGGAATGTTATTACTTAGTAATCATTAATAAAGTCAAGTATAAGCGCCCCTATGTACTATTAATAAAGATATATACAAATTTTCAGTTTTGGCTTGCTCAGGAATTTCTCACAAAAATGGATCTCGATCATTAATACCGATATGGTATAGAGTCGTCGGTATAGATAACATTTTGCGCCTGATTATTTTTATGAAAAAAAAAAGATCTGGCAACGCCGATATAGACTTCTAGAAAATCTTCGCTGTGAAACGTCGTGGAGTGCAGAAACGGCAGCCATCATATTCGTAACCCAGAAATTCTGCCCCCGTCACTAAAATAGTTCCTTTTGGAGTAAAACATCTTGGAAGCTATCCATAGCGAGAGCCGGCATTTAGTATTCTGATACATCAGCAAATAGTACAAATAAATCTAGCCATTAGTGGGCGGCAGTGCACAGAGAAAAATATTGGAGCTTGTAAATTTTGAAAAATGACTCGTAAGTAGTAAGATTTTAGTAATAAGGGGTTTTCCAACAAATATCAATCTATTTGTTATTTTTCTTCGTGCTTGTATAATGTGAAACATAATTTAGTGATTGATTAATTCCAGAATAGGTTTCATGTAATAAAGATGGTCGAATGGTATTGACTAGGTGCATTCCATCGCCATTGCTCATTTGCTGTATCGCCATTTCTATCTAAACTTGCTATGTGAAATGACTGCCCAAATTTAAAGCTCATGTCGAATGATGAGTATCGCATCGCATGACAATGTTGTGTATCCTCAAATGACTAATGCACTAAAGAAAAAAAGGTGCTTCTATTATTAGCTTATAACTACTGATAAAAGAAAATGACCGATCCTCTATTAGGCAGCTTTGTTATTCTAAGTATATCGAACAGTGTCGAGTGAAGCATGATGGTTAAGAATTTATCTTTGTTTTGTTTTGTTGTGAGTTTCAGATATTTTTCTTCAGATAACTGATGCACAAATAAATATGTTTGGTGTCTTTCAATGTATATTGTTTATTACTTTAATTTAGAGGTAATAATCGTGTTCTCGTTTTTTGTTTCTGTCAGGTGGTAATCAACGTGAGCTAGCTCGAGAAAGGAATATGAAGAAACAGCAAACCGCTAAAGCGAAAAACAAGGAAGACGGACTCACTCACGAGCAACGAAAGCAACGGTAGGTTCAAACTCAGTGAATCGTTCTTCTAGGCGATTTATCATTATAGGAATTGGAATCTCACAGGAAGTTTTATTTTAAAATTCAAAAAGATATATTGTAAAGCAGGCAAACGATCTAACTCTTTTGCTTACGTTGTCATCCATTTATCATATTTATCAGAACATAAAAAAACGAAGCTTTTTTCCCAGGAATTCGTTGCTCAGAATGTACCAATCTCCAGAAATACAAACTCTAGAAAGTAAGAAAATCCAGAAAAAAAATCTCAGAATGTACCAAAGTACAAAAATCCATAAACCTGAAGGTTGTACATATCTAGTCGCTAGAATATTATTGTTGGTATAATACCGTTTGGCATAATGGTTATTTGGCAAAATGATCATTTGGCATAACAGATTAACATGCTGCTTAATAGATTTTTTTCTCATTTACTGCGGTTTTGATAGGTCAAATGCGGCTACGCCTCATCGTTTTTAATGACCTGCTGTCAGACATCGCTGCCGCTCGTTCGGACATAACTGAGGGATAGTTCCTAGCTTTGGGTAATGTGAGTAAACGCCCGCAACTAGACAGAGGTGATTTCTGCGGGGGCACTGATGGTACATTCTGTTGTATGTTTATCTACTAATTGATACCTTCGGGACTATAGTTTTCTGGAGAATGGTACATTCTGGAGAAAATACTTCGTTGCTTTCTTTTCTGGGAAATGGTTTTCGAGAGATTGTCGTACAACCTATTTTGATTACAAGGACTATCATGATGGATATTCCCTCTCTTTGGTTGGTGGGCTTGACGGTATTGCAAACATCATCACATACAATCAATTAGCGTTACAATTTGATAAAGATATGCGTTACAGTTTTTAGTTTCATAATTGAATTAAATGAATAATATATGGAACGACTTGAATAAGATGTTGATTGCATTACGCTCCAACATCCGGGGTTGGATAGGCCGGTAGGGCTTAACTGAGCTCTTTTTTTATGTTTTATTTTCATACTACCGGCCCTTATTACCAGTGTGAAGTGAAAATTAAGTAGAGTAAACGTATCCCAATTGGGTTTCACACGATGACAATAAATGAACGGTAAATCGAATCCATCTTTGACGTTTATTGGTGGTTTGTGTACCATGGAATACTGTGGAATGAAATAGAATATTGTAGAATATAATAAAATAATAATGACCGAACCAATGAGCAAACCATTGATAGCTGTCAAACGATGTTCATCCAGTTTATATTGTGAGGATGTATCGTTTGGGACCTGATGGGTGAGATGATGTGTGAATGAAATGTAAGAGTGAGTGCATGCAAGAACGGTAATAAAGGCCACCGTTTCAGCTCAGGACTAACGATCGACCAATAGAAGAGATAGAAATTGGGTAACGGTACCCCCATTCATCTCAAATCCATTAGTCATTTCATGTACGAAAACCATTAGTTAGAGTGAGATCTGTTATCTCTGTTTGATAGATTAATTTCAAGAATAACATGAAATCTGGAGCATTTTCTTTTGTTCGTTAAAACAGCAGTATTGAATCATTTCTGAACTACTTTTATGTTCCATTGCTTCTTACAGACGAGGCAAAGATTTTGTATTCGATTTTATCTCAATAAATTTATTGAAAGTCGAGTAATCGGTAAAATAACATGGTGACTCTACTAATGAGATGACTATTGGCACACAAATTTTAGTTAGAATCTATTAGAATAGAAATAGTAACTCAATGTTGTGATGCTTGCTTGTGGAATACATGTAGGTATGTATGCATGTGTGTATGCGTATGTGCCTGTGTGTATGTATGTGTTTTTGTGTGTACAACATACATTATACCGTTCCCTCGGGTGTGTTGTATCAAATTGGTTGTGACACATTTCGATTGCGAGTCAGTGTACCAGATGTTCAAAAGAGCCTGAGCGGATGGTAATATACTGTCAAGAATCAACCGAAGATAACGAAATGTGAACATGCTGTAGCAATACTATTAAACCCAAGTGTTATTATCATTTAAATAAAAACGCATGTCCTCAGTTCTTATCCGTCAAACCATGATGAGCTGCTCTACAAAGATCAATGAAACACTAATTTTTTTTTTTTTTTTTTGGAAACGGATGACTGGATGAGGAACAAGAAATACGAAAATGCTGAAAGAATTAGAAAGGAATATTGGTAAGAATATAAACACCATTGCATACAACTAACTTTTACATTTAAGGAAGCAACATAACATGCCAGCAAAAGTACGGAGTGAAAAATGACAACAAAAGACACGAATCACAGCTGAATAGAACACTGGAATTAAGGTAAAACAGAATACAAACTATGAACAAAGGTAAGAAAACCAACATGAAGAAATAATAGAAACTGCTGGGTAACAATGTAATTTCCTCATATTGAAAGAGGCGTTTATATGGCGCGCATGCGCTAATTCGGCCTGATACAAAATAACGGGGAGGGCAATACATTTTGGACAGGGCTGTAAAAAGCTGATTGGAACCCTTTCCCCACCAAAATGTAATATAAGAAAACTATAAGAATAAGGACTATCATGATGGATATTGCAATGACGTTCAGGTCGCCGTAGAGACCTTTTATTAGCAACTACCTTGATTAAAATGGATTTAGTCATCTCTGAGATTAAGATATATTTCATTTGAATCTATGTTTGTGAGGATTCGTATAACCAACTCCGAGAAAAGCGGCAACGTGTTTTACACACACACACACACACGCACACACACACACACACACACACACACACACACACACACACACACACACACACACACACACACACACACACAGAGAGAGACATTGCTCAGCTCGATGAACTGAGTCGAATGGTATATGACACTTGGCCCTACGGGCCAATTTTCACTAGTCGGTTTTTCAAGTGATTGCATAACCTTTCTATATGAGAAAGGCAAAAATATGTGTCCGTTTTAAAAGTTAGCCTTGAGCTCGATTGGTCTCTCCAGCCATACAAAAAAATAATGGTTTGTCATAAAGACATTTGCGAAGTTTCATTTAAATGTTTAGTATCAGAATTCAATCAAGTGAGTTACTATTTATTCAAAATTAAAAAAAAATATTTTCAAATGCACAATTTTTTTTTATTCAATAATATAATATATTTTTAGTCAAATTAAATTAATTTGTTTTGACCTGTATGCTAATCGACTTTGATATCAATTATAATGTTTTGTTAAATTCTCGAATATGCTTAGAAAAATGATTCGTTGTCACTCAGAAGTAGTCGTTTACGTTTGTTAGTATCGTATATGTTGATATGTACCTCTTTTGTTGTGGCTATCGAATTTAAATAGTACGGATATACCGAAACTTTGTTTTTTCCTGATATTTACCTACCCGTTTCGTTTATTTTATTCTAGATTCGACCCACCCTAGCAGGGAATTGACGTGCGATTGCCAAAGAGTGAACATCGTTGTACTGAACCATTTACCATTTTAATTTTATCACATACCAAGTTTTACACTAAGCAAATGTCATTGTAAATTGATTTATCTCCCTGTAAAATAAGGTTCCAATTCCTATCATCTAACTATTCAAACTGTGAGATCAATCCTATTGTTTTGTTAACAGCGATGCCGATATAATGCGACAGAAGCAACAGAAGAAGGAACAGGCCCAGCAAGCGCAACCCGCTAAGAGTTAATGTTGACTGTCGAAAGACTCCAGTTCGTTGACCGCTTGCAGGAATGCCGACACATCCCGCTTCAATCGCACTTGTTTCCCCCAGCTACCACTTGAAGAAATTCAATACTGTTGCGATATGATTAATACCATTGAATCAAACTAACTGATGAAGAGAGCCATTTTACACACAGGCAATTTTCCATTGTTTATTTTCTATGCTGTTTTAGTAAAGGTTAATGATTATCCATTATGATTAGTTGGTAGATACAAGTTTGACAAAATGTTTTTTTAAATTTTTTTTTGCGACAATACACTGTTTATCTAAGTAATTTTCATACCTAACAATCAAAGGATATGTTTTGAAGAACAGTTTGTAGAAAACGATTGCATCTGCAGAAATATCGTTTTAAAAGTCGGTATGCTTTGAAAAGTCGTAGTAAAACTGCCATTTATGCACATTATCAGTTCCTGCATCGGCACAATTTGTGACTACACAGTTCTCGCCAGGTATTGAACAGCAATGTAATAACAATTGTGGATCAAAATTGCTGAAACTTTCTCAGCAGATTTTAGTAGAAACAAAAACTTTCACAAAACGAATAGTCGAGTGTAAAACAATAGTAGCAATGTATTCATTGAAGCTTAACGGCCAAGGAACGCCAAATCAAAGAAATTCGAGAACTAATCGAAGGTTTTGTTCTAATAAGTAAGAAATCGTGCACAGCTAGTTGGATCAACGGGAGAACTAATGAAAATAATAGATTGAAACCAACACAACAAAAGTATCAGAAACGAAAATTGTATAAACTTTAATAATAAGCATAAAATCGAACCTTTTGTATTTTTGTAACCGAAGAAAGAAATGCCCTCTCAAAGTAACCCAGCAGTAAAAGTCACGATCATCTTTGTTAGAGAGAAAATTTCTTCCTACCGTAAATTGAAAATCACTAACCCACAGTTCTGATTATAACATTTTTTGCTGACATTTTCCAATTTTTGGTTTGCGTTGTCTTAATTATGGATTGTCGTGATCAAGTAACTTCATTATTTATTAGAATAGGGGGATTCGAGATCTTCACCCCTATTCTGTACGTCGATCGATTCGAAATATTCCGATCGAATATGCAATTTCCATTCTGCATTCCGTTCGAGTAGGGTATGAACTCGAATATCATTCGTTCGAGTTGTTAAATTTTCGAACATTACTCGATCGACTTGCGGACGTATTACTTCTGTTCGGTTTAGAATCGTTCTAATTTGTTTATACAAGTGTGACGGCTTCGTTTACTAAGAAATGAATAATATAAATAATATAGAACGTGTAATTGTTAACAGCTTTGATGGTTAGTGTTCGAAATTTCAAGTGTTCCCGAACGAGAGTCGATCGAATCATACAAGTCGAACGGAATAAAGAATGCAAAATTCGAACTCGAACGGAAGTGTAGATTCGTTCGTATCACAAATCCGTCGGATTTCAGAATCGTGGTGCTTGTAAGGTTTTCTCCCCCGACGAAACATGTATGTATCTTCGGGAAGCAGGTCAACGTTCACTATAGCATGCAGGTGTGTGTACTTGTGAGTGGGAATAGAAACGCATAACGTAAACGTTCCGGGTGTGAAAACCAACGTTGCCAGGTATACCGATTTCTCGGTATTTATACAGATATTTGACCTCTATACCGCAATACAGATATGTACTCCCAAAATACCGATAATTCGCGGATCGTACAGATATATGCCGATTTTCGTTTATAGCTTGGATAGACAGGAGGAAAGGTTTCTTCGAGACCTTTTTTTTGCTCACCAAAATGAGCTTTGGTGACATTTCCGTGAACTTATGTTGACAAGATTCTGATACTGATATGGTACAGATAGATTTTTGCGCCAAATACAGATTTTTGGGAAAAATGACCTGACAACGCTGGTGAAAACATTCCGTGAGGTTGACATAACGTGTTAATAAGGTTGATGTCAGAGTGAGCGCGGAACGCGGACCGTTGTTGTTGAAATGAAAATCGAGCCAGTTTCGAACATGGTTTTTATATCTTATATAATATTATTCGAACCTGGTGTTTGTTTGATGAAACTACCCTGGGTCAGTTTCAGTTTTCTCAAGCGAAAACGACATTCAAAAACCTTCTCATAAAATTTGCGCGGAAATTAGCTCGGAACTGAAAAATCGGTTATTTCATCTTGAAATTTCACAAAAATGATCAAATAAATTATTGAAACAGTAGGAATTGGAAACATGCAATTTCAAAGGTGATGTTGAAAATCAAAATTTTGAAGATGTTCCAAGGTTTTGGGAGCATTGCTCCAAAGGGCAAATTACTCAAAACTTTGGACTGTCTCAGACAAATAAACTCATTTCATTCGAAATAATCTCATCTTCTCTAATGAACTAGATGTAGGAAAGAAATCGATGTACGTACCATGTACCGCAACATAAGCTACCTAATGATTGTTTCAAGAATGACCACATCTGAATACTAGTTTCAAATCAGTACTTTTATTATCGTTTACAACGGTATAAAATGCATCAATCACTCAAGAGTAAAGTTTACACTATATTAAGTCACTGACCGTAATCATAGAACAGCTTTCAACGGTACAAAACGTGTATAAAATTGAGCAAAACAGTAAAACAAATAATTCACATAGAGTTCCTACAATTTAGTAGCTAATACTAGAAGGAAAAAAAGCTTATTTTCTAGAACTTAATCACTAGTTACTTACTACAGTGTAAATTGAAATGCACTTTCAAAACATCACAATCGATTTTCAATCAGCTGGTGTTTATTTTACAAGTAATTACCACCAACTATTCTACCTTTTCTTCGTCTAAGGTAATTTGTGGTATATCTTTTTGATAGTCATGCTTTTCCTTCCACGCAGCTTCCATATCCAGCAGAGCTTCGGATAGCATCATTTTTACCACTTCTTCCACAATGCGTTCTTTGACTTCAATTTCTTCTCTGTCGAATGTCGTCCATCTGGCTTCCTCTTCGAACATCTCTTGAGCCAGTATTTCGTCGACCTGATCGCGTTTTCGTCTGGCAGTTCCGCTCCCGGTAAACATCAGGAACGGCATTGGACAGTGTTGAAGATTCTGTTGTTGTTGCTGGTGATGCAGCAGACTTTCCTCATTGAGAATGCGCTTAATTTTACGTTTTATGTGATCCTGCAAACAGGTAAGAGTGTCTGGCGGGTTGTAGAATGCAAGGGGCCGTTTGTCATGTTGAACAGTGCGAAATGACACATCGGGCGTTGGTTGACGTAGGTGAACGTACAATTCTTTGCACATGTCCAGGATCAGCTTTTCGTAGATGTTACTCACGTTATCAGTGCCGAATAAATCGGTCGATTTTTCCCCTAGGAAAAGATGCTGGGTGCGTGTCTCTATCAGCTCGTCGATTCTGGATTCGGGTGGAAAAATCAATGCCAAAGGGCTACCGTTTGCTGGCGGAATATACGGAGGAGGGGGTTTGTTGGGGATCTCACGAAACAAAACAACCTGCTGTTCGAGTTGCTTTATTTCCTGCTCGATTTGCAGTTGCTGACGACGTAGAACTTCGGCTTCGTTGATGATGTCTGGCATACGATTTTGAACTAGGGTCATCGGGGATGAACTAGCCGTGTTTGATCCGTTCGCGGGAAGTGTGAGATACGAAAATTCGGAAACTACACCACTGCTTGTTGAAGGATGGGGAAAATTTTCATTTACATTTTTGTTTCGAATTTTGATCTCAATCCTATGGTTTTCCGTTCCACTGTCTGTTGATACTTGAGCAGACCTCATGGTCTGCGACACATTCAGAAAGGGCTGTTCGCCAGGAATCGAGTCATCCACTACAAAGTCCTTATCTGACGAATAGTCGTCTCCTTCTACCGGTGAGGAAGATTCTGGATCACTTTCGGACGAGCTTTGCTTCACGTGTTCTTTACGGGCTTCAGGAGATCTCATTTGGGACACCCTTTCCAAGCTTTCGCTTAATCCACCAAGGTCATCGTGTAGTGTTATCAGTCGTTTTTCCAATTCGGAAGAATGAACAGCATTCTCCTGATCATCTTGATCTGCTTCTGTTTCCTCGGCAGTTGTAGGAGTAGATATTAGTGATGTAGTTGAACTTGTATCCTCCAATGACGCTTCTTGAGGAATATCGATAGAAAGTTTTTCCTGTTCATACGCAGAGGAAATGGAGTTGGACTCTTCGAGTATAGAATCACTAAGAGGTGGAAGCGAGATGTCCTCGATCATAATTTGACTTTCCTGGATGGGCGAAATATTTTCATTTTGTTCCTCTATTGTAGGCGCATCGAAAGTAGAAGAGTACCCGTCGGGGGTTGACTTCACCCGTTTTTCGGAATCTTCTTCATCTTCTATGGTGTGAAATTCAACCGACTCCGATACGTGAACGTTTTGTTCTGTACGAATCAACTCATCAATATTTGTAGTAGATGAAAGAAACCCATTGATATTCTCAGTTATATCGCTTACTCTAGAAATAATATCATCCACGTCTAACGAACTGCTGCGTTCTTCTTCTTCTTCATCATCTATTTGTTCCTCAACATCATTGTCCTGTACACTCATTCTGTCGCTAGGTTCTTTTTCAGTAACTGAATTAATAGTTGTGCGAAATGAGCTTCCATCATTTGTATCGACTGACTCTTGCAATTCTTCCGAGGATTTATTCGTATCGGTTCTGTTACCATTGTTCGGCACTGTTTCATCTCTTTTTTCATTTGTACTAATGTTAATTGTTTCGTTGAACGATTTTTCTAGCAGTATCTTCCTGATTCCATGATCAACTTCGAAAATTTCTAATACTTTGAGCTTTGCCTGTTCGTACAAACTCTCCAAACTGACTCTTGTCAACGTGTAGCTCCGATCAGGTTCATATCGATTTTCCATTACTCCTGTCAGTCGATACCACAACCGATTTAACTTACTTCCTATGGCAACCACGTGATCCTCTCCGTCACCACCATCACCGCTGCCAGTAATTTGCTGTAACGTCTGCAGACTTTGCTCAATGCTACGAATACGACCGAGTGCTTGTCCGTTTACCGGTGTGCCTTCGTTGAGTTTGGTGCGATTGCTTTGAATCAGGTTCCGTTCGATTTCTAGAATCTCCTGTTCCTCCCGGTCGAGCTTTTGGTGCCACTGGAGCAATGCCTGGACGTGCTGACGACGTTTTTGCAATTCCTGCTCACGGCGTGTAAGGATGCTACGGAGTTGAAAAAGAGAAAATGAATATTATTTATGTGTGTTTCTTTAATGTGTAGTTTTGATCTGGAATACACTGAGGCCTTTTTTTACGCGGGGGATACGTACCGCGTAAAAAAAGTCGCGCAAAAACAAAACCAAATGTCCTACGTCGTTTTCGTTTGAGAAAACTGAAACTGACCCTGGGTAGTTTCATCAAACAAACACTTTTCACGAAACTGTGTTGATTTCGCACTTAGTAACGGGGGTTTGAGCAAACCTGATATAAAATCCATGTTCCAAATTAACTTGATTTTCAGTTCAACAACGTTAAAACTAGGATTGAAACAAACTTCAAACAAACGGTTTGACAGCAGTTAGGGTGGAAACTGGGTTAGGTTTAGCATCAAGCGAAAACGACATTAAAAATGCATGAGACATCGAGATGTGGTGTAATCTCCTAGAATTTTGCTTAAATTCGAAAGTTTTCCAAGTGTCAGAGAGTTGACTTAAAAAAATTAGGGACAACAGCAGATCTCGATGTTTCATGCATTTCTAAAACAAAACAAGAAAACCGGAAAATTCGCTTAATTTCGGAAATCCGCGTAAAAAAACCGCATGAAAAAACTGCATAAAAACCCATAGTTTAAATTTTTATTTTCTATAAAAACATGCAAATTAGAAATACAAGAAACTTAACATGCAGAAAAATTATCGGGTATAAACACAGCAACGATATCATGGAGATATTTTTACGCATCGATCTGAACGATTAAAACCATATAGGTTACAGATTTTTAACCAGAAATATCATGCCTAATCGTGTGTTAGAGCTGTGTCTATCACAATGCTTAGGGTGGCGAAATGGTATCGCGTATGCACGGAATGTATAAGAACACAGGTTCGAGTCCTGTCTCTGAGCGTATCTTTTTTTAAAAAATCATCTTTTCTTTAAATTTTTCATTCATTTGACTTCTCCACTATATGTTTCCACTTAGTCATTATGAAAAAAAAACGAAAAACCCTTCTTAATCCACCTAGTGGTGTTAAAATGCCTTTCTCTTTGTTTTCAGGTAATGGAATAGTGGATCGCCAAACAGGGGATTTGTGATCAGCCAACGATAGGATAGTAAAACTTTTACAATGTAGAGAATATAAAATTGAATCGGATAACTTCAATGCAATAAACTATGTTTAGCAAATTGTTTTAACCTTTAAAGCCAAAAGATAACATTTTAATAAGAAGTTCCCATACATTGAATATGAAAAAGTATTTTACATGAGAATTAAGTTCAGAATCAACTAAAATTTAGATATTTCAATCAGTTTCTATGTACTTGTCTGACATTTCAACTGTAAGTGTCCAATCAATTGAATATTAAATGTCATACAATTAGAATTGATCTGTTGTTTGGGAGATGGAATGAAAATGTATCATCTATATGTTTTAATGTGATTTCATTTGAATAAGTTTTGAAATTATTTACATTTACAATTTAAGTGTCAAATCAAATGCGGCAAAGTTAATCGCAAAAACACTTTAGTCTAACGTATCGATTTTTATTAGTGCAGATATACAGTCGTGTGTAAGATTTGCTCACTCAGCGAGGCGAATAATTGCTGATGTCGCCGCGATCGACACTATTTTTGGTGCTACATTCACTTCACGCTAGATTTTTGTTCTGCTGTTGGTTAAAATCACAAGTTTATTTTTGTTTTATTCCGATTGAATTCACGTGTGATTTGAACGAACACATTTAAAATTTGCACACGTTTTAGAAGAATATTGTTCGAGCCTGTATATTTGTTATCTGTGGATTCTTTAAATTCTGTTTCTAATGATTTTCAATTTCGTTTTGCTTCTATGTCTCACCATTTTGAACTAGAGATGGTCGGTTAAGCAATTTCTTAAACCCGTAACCTGACCCGTACCCGAGCGAAAGTAAAAAAAAATACAGCACCAGAAAATAATTTTTCATCCGAACTCGAGCCCGTAACCGATAAAATAGAAAAATCTTTACCCGTACACGATTCAAACCTGAAAAAAATAGAGTATTCGGTTTAAAATTTTTGAATCAGATCCGTATCCGTTGAAATGAAAATGAATCGCTTCATTTTTTCTAATTATTTATTAATATTATTAATTGGGTGATCTGGGCAGTCGGCTACCGATTAAAAATTATTAATTTATCAAACAACCATTTTTTACCAATTAGTCAATATACCGATTTATGTTTTTAAAGTTTTGTAACTTTGTAATATTAACGAATTTGCGCAATAGTTCATTTTTATCATTCAATTTATAATCTTGAAAGACAAGCAATAACATACAAGGAAAACATACCAAATAAAATTTTCTCCGAAGCTAGTCGCAAATTGTTAAGTTGAAAAAGTTGAATGAAGAGATAATTTAGTTAAATAGACTTATCAGAAGTGAAACGTCAAAAAAATCTGCTAACTGAAAGGAAAAAGAAACTCCTGCAATTGTCACCTTTTACGACATGGAAGCAGAAACCCTCCGGATCTATTCTTTGCTCATTTTTTTCCGCTGGATCTAGGCTGGTACTGTCCGGAGAAAGATAATAGGTATTATCAATATCCTAGTGGACCCCAGCCCCTCAAATCTGCCGGTAATTTTATCGCCTCATTTATTATTTTCAGTAGTAAAAAGTTCGGAAACCATCTAAAATAACGAAAATAAACAGTTTCGCCCTTCCTTGCAATCAATTGAAGTATCGCCCTTTTTGTTGACATGGAACATAGAGGGCGAATCTTACGTAAACAAAAGGAATGAAAGTTTCGCTATTTATAGTTCTTTGTATTACTAAAGTTGAGACTTTTGTAGAATCCGAATTTTTAGGCAAAATTGTAGGATTTTGAAGCATTCATTCGTAAGAAAGAAAAAATCGATTTGTTTACTTTCGTTAGATTCGCCCTTCTTTGGAAAACAGCCGATTTCGTCTATTTTTTTTTAAATGCATCCCACATCACATAATTGTCCCACGAAAAATTTCGAATTTAAAAATGCAATGTTGAAAAAAAACGAGTTGATAGATTTCAATGATCATACATTTATTTGAAAGATTGATTCAGTACTGCGCTACGTGAAACACAGCCAACGAAACAATCGATGTTCTACGAACAACTTTTGAAAATCGAAAAATCAGCATAAATGGTGTTGTGAATTGGCCTCCGATAGGCCCTGTCAGCTTGCAGCGAAATCAATCTTCAGTTCAGCAACGCCATCGCACGGCATCACATGCAACATATCATGTCAATTGTATGGGTGCG
This sequence comes from Malaya genurostris, assembly GCF_030247185.1. Classification (NCBI taxonomy): domain Eukaryota; kingdom Metazoa; phylum Arthropoda; class Insecta; order Diptera; family Culicidae; genus Malaya; species Malaya genurostris. Next base: position 242,446,206 of record NC_080571.1, on the reverse strand, counting down.
CAGTGCTACTATTTTGGCGCGAACGAACTTGACATTTCTCTCCCCTACTTCTATGTTCGAAATTCGCTGCGGACTCGCCTGAGGGCGCCATGCTCGCAAAAAAGGATGTTGCCAATTAATTGTTCGGGAAATGTGAGAGCTGGATATCTTATTAATATGATGTCTTTGCCTCCAAGAAGCTGGATTATTTACTTAAAAGAAGCGGTTAAAGATTAACGTTACGCCAACCATCCAGACATAATTGAAGACCTCAAGTAAGAAAATCAAATTTCTATTGAAGCCATTACGCCAGAAACAATTGAAAATTGGGTGGATCGGATTGGCTAATGCCAACATGTTTTATTTAACAATTGCCGAAACACCTGAAAAGTTCTTCCCAGATACATATTGTTTCGGACATTATAATAGTTTACCAATTTGCAGTTCTCATTTTATAATGAGAAAAGTTTTATCGCATTCAACAAAATCGCAGATTGGTAATATAATGGCAGGCAAACAAAACGTTGCCAAAAAAACCCTTCTCGATTGAAGTACACCACCGCACGAAATTGATCATCTACAAAACGATCATTAGACCGGTTGTTTTCAGTGGCCATGAGACCTGGACTATGTTGGCAGAGGACCATCGCGCCCTCAGTGTTTTTGAAAGAAAGGTGCTGAGAACCATCTATGGCGGAGTGCAGATGGAAGACGGAACGTGGAGACGGCGTATGAATCACGAATGGAAACAGCTGCTAGGGGAACCACCCATCGTACGGACAGCTAAAATCGGACGTCTACGATGGGCTGGGCAGGTCATAAGGATGTGGAGACGTATTCTTGATACAGCAAAGGACACCCCAGGCCTATAGCTGTTTGGTAAGGTAAGTCGAATCTGCCAACGCTCGGTTTGAAACAACTTTTTTTGTATCCTTCTCTGTTGGAGAAACCGACTTTTGCTCTGAGCTCCGGTCACCCCTAGTATTATGCCAAAATAAGGTGAAATTCAGTGCCAAAATAAGGTGAAATTCAGTGCCAAAACAATGGTCTCACAAAAGTCTACGTTTGTCTACGAGAGGGGATGGGGGTTTATTATCTAAAGTACACGTTGTCTCATAATTATTTTTAGAATTTTTCAAGAAATTTAGCTTAGCTTCGTAAACCGTCCGCCCATTTTCTTCGATTAATACAAAAATTCAGTTGACATTGCACATTCAATCAAAGATATTATACTTAAGAGTAGTACTTCATGATCAACGTGCAACCATTTAACTTAGGGCATGAAATGGTAAATAACGTAGATGACCACTCTCATGCAAGTCACAGTATGAAGGAAAGTAATGTTAGTTCAACACTTGTTTCTACTAGTGACCGAGGAATTCTCTGCCTTACCACAAGTGTCACAGAAAAGGACCAAGGTCGATTACAAATAAAATATATAAATTAATTATCAAAATACTGATTCGCGGATTTTATCCGCGTACTTTTATCTAACGAAACCCAGATAACAAAAATCAAAAGATTAGTATTGCGAAATCTTAATTACTCTACAAGGAAACACTTTTTTTTCCTATCGTTCATACAGTAAAGCCGTTTGAGATTTACTGTATAATTAATTGATTTTACATTTCGTGTTTGACTTATCAGTGCGTAGCAGTTTATGTTGAACTGCTAGCGAGAACTAGCGGCTCAACACAAACCGCTAGGCAGACGTAAAGTTAATGTTACTTGCAAAAGGAAAATAAACTTTCACTGTATATCTGTATCTGAAATTTAAATGTGTAAACTCTCCTACATGATGAATTTTGGTAAAGTAAGACTTATTCACGTCAGAAAAAAACAGCATGTTTCAAAACTTACTCTTCTAAGTTTTCGTTTGGTTCCAGCTCAACTCCTCGCATCGCCGTCAGTTGCAGCTTCGATTTGGTGGATAACGAAGCCGTCATCATTGTAGTAACCTTTCTCTGTTGCAATGCGACCATTATGGACGAATTTAGATCATTCTTTCCGGATCCCGACGATTTTCGGAGTGAAATGGAATTGCTTTTCGATGATAAGGAATTTAGTTTGTCGACGGCGGTCGGTGTTATCGGCGAGCGAGCATTGTTCTGAGTGGACAATTCCTCTTTTTTGAACCTGCAAATTTGAACGGTCATGTTATGGGACAAACTGCGAACATTGCTAGGATAACAAGACTCTTACCGATTCAGCTCAGCTCGATCTCTTTCCAGTCGCACTAGGATGGCTCGTTGTTTTTTCTTGACTACGGAAATTTGATCCATCATGCCACGGTCGCGAAAACGTTGTTTCTGGAGTTCCAACCAAGCCAGTTGTCCCTTGGTACGATCAAGTAGAGCTTTCTCTTTCAAACGAGCTCGCGATGACAGTTGTTCGCTCTTGGTTTTTTCGCTACGAATTAACTGGTCGTACTGCAATTTGATAGTAGAACTTCTTGTAATACATTTTGACGAAAAAAATAAAAGATTTCGATCTTACCAATCCAATGGAAGAGTAACTAAGATTTGTTTCCGATATCGATGTAGACAAAACAGAAACATCCAGATCAGTTCGATTAAACATGGCCATAATATCGCTGCCCATGGTGGTATCGTTCAGCGTCGTGTCTTTACTGCTGCTCAGAGCTTCCGCTGTTGAACTGGTGCTAGATTCCGTAGGAGCCTTAATGATTTCAATTCTGCTGTCCTTCAAAATCTCACCAGTGAACGTTTTGTTCGGAATGTTACTCTCCTCTGAAATTTTCAAACTGATCGATTCAAGACTTTTAGATTCGTTGATTTCCTGGCGTAAAGAATGATTTCGGGTTTGACTCTCGTCGCCAATCTGTGTATGGATGCTGGATGTGTCGGGAGGTAGTACATCATCCCTATTCACCGCTGTAGGTTTTTCATCGTTCGGTCTGTTTCTCAAGCTCTCTTCGAATGATGGTAAATATTCCTCCGGAAGTGGTGGATTTGTGTTGTGACTATCGGAGAAACTAAGTGACCTGGATTCCAGTGAAGGATGGGAAGTATTGGATTCAGTTTTGTTGGGACTATTTTCTGGGCTACTCTCAGCGGTTGTTGTTGTTGTTGTTGTTGAAGCTGTTGCTGTAGTAGATGTTGCCGATGGTGTGCTGTCTGTAACATTCTCCCCTGATGATGATCCGGACTTTGGGGGATGTTCGTGAGCAGTTTGCGGGTGGTCCGAACGTTCAAAATCTTCGCTGTAGTTAGAAGTGACGGATGTATGCGTAGCAGATGGAACCGGAGTTGTTTGTGTCATTTCGTCACGAATTTTGATGCGCTCGGCTGGGATTGCAGAACTCGGCTCTGGTGTTTTTTTAAGTGCAGAATAAAGCTGCTGGTTGACTTCAATCACCTGAGCAAGACTGCGATTGAATGCTTCCAACATTTTCTGACTGTCTAGTTCTTTCTCGGCTTTGTTTTGTTTCTCGGAAGAGATTCGTAACAACTTAAGTAGCGTTTCAGAGTTATTCGCTTTGCTCATATCTGTTTGCAAGTTTTCAGTAACTAAGGACTTTTCATCTGAGATTAAGCCAGCATCCGGCATAGCTGTTCCACGTGTAACGTTAACAGTTCTTTCTACTTGTATGTCATCTGGTCTTATTTTAAGATTAGATATTCGTTCAACAGACAGTGGGCTGATGGGATTATTTTCAAGTTCGTTAGCGGATTCCCTTAAAGGCTTAGCTCCCGTGCAATCGATTTTGGTGCTGCTGAGCGGCAATACAAAATCAGATCTAATCGAACTAATTTCAGAAGTAGTATTCGAATCCGACATGCGATGGGAAATCGAAGCGATATTTGACTCACTTCCGAAGAGCGGTTTATTGATGTAAGGCACAGTTTTAAGTGATTCTAAATATTCAATGCACTTTTGATTATTTCCAGACTTTGCAGGCCGAGGCGGATCTTCCAAGCGATGGCTGATAACTGATTCTTCTGGGACGAATGTTTGGTCGCGATTCAAGTTGCGAATAGCTTCCAGTTTCTTGCGGACGGCAATGATGAATGGATAAGGATCTGGTTGAAGCAGCGTATGTTTCAACCAAGGAGGAACGGATTTGAATTCCGTTCTTACATTCACATTATTAGATTGCTTAGAAGTAGTATCAGGAACCAGAGTTACATCCGGTACATCTAATTTCAATTCTTTCTCAACTGTGGATATGGACCGTTCAAAAATTTTCTCATTGGGCGACCCTTCCGTTGGGATATCAGATATAACATCGTGTTGCTTTTCCGGAGCAGGGGGAGTTACCACTTTCAGAGGACTTACAAGCACATCTCCTAAGGCACTCGCATCAGGTTTTCGCATAATACCAATCTTTTGCGAAAAATCTGCTTTCAATAAAGCGGATCGTCGCCGAATGTTATTTTCAGACTTCAGAGACTGGGCTGTTGACGGTGATGTTCTCGGTGAAGTGCTAGACGAGCTCTTGCTAAGAGGTTTTTTCGGGGGAACAGCTTTTTCGGGTTTTGATTTATGTTGTGAAAAAGCCGTCGAAATCTGGCTTTCACTGGACGCTGGTACAGCCGATAAAGAACGTTTTCGAACTTTTTGAACATTTTTAGTAACCAAAACTTGAGTACTTCTCTTTAAGTCTTCCAACCGTTTTTTAATGAGATCTTTTTCTGCCACATTCGGAACCGTAGACTTTTTCTCTTCCTTTCGCTTTGCCTGTTGTTTTTCTATAAATGCTCGCGCTTTAAGAGGATCGTAAGATTTTTCCTTTTTAGTTTCTGGAGCACTGACTTGGGTGTCCCTTGGCTTTAGACGCAGTTTCTTCATAACGGGCTTTAATGGTTTAGTTTGAATATCTTCGAGTGTTTCTGGAATTTCTTTTTTGGGCGAATCCTCCTTGAGATTTAAAACATCCGTTGGCGAAATGTCGTTGTCGGTTTTCTTCTCGATGTTACTACTTCTGATGCTACGTATACTGTTAGATTTGACATTTGCATCTTGGATCGAGTCGGCACTGCTATCCGTTGCCTTGGTAATAACCATCGCAGACTGAGAACCAACATAAAACGTACAAAATATTAAAAAATATTATAAACAAACAACTTACCGTATCAATTTTATTGTCTTTCAGATTATTCTTCAGGTACTCTTGAAACTCATCACTTGCTTGATTCCGTTCATTCTTCTGAATTTCAAACTGCCGAAGAAGTTGATCTGCATTGGTTAGTGGCCTAATTGTATACATTTCTTGTTCGTTACGTTTAGTTAACTTGTCATCATTCTCAACTGATTGAAATCCGGATGTGAGTGCTGAACTTGTAAACGTTGTTATAGATTTGATGGCCATTGGTGTTATTTTCCTCCTCGGACTGGTAGGGTGATCTTTCAGAACAAGCTTAGTGATTTGCATCGTACCTTTTTTCCCCGTTGATGCCTCTTGGGTAATATCGGAGTTGCGTTCGCGAATTATTTGCACTGTGATGTAAAAACATTCAGGAAAAAGAAAAACAAGCTAAATATGTAACTAACCTGCGCTGCGTCTGATGGGAGAGTCTTCCAATGAATGTATTGAATAGGTAGCCGAATTACGTGTACCTATCTCGGTTGCAGAATGACTTTCAGAGTCGGTCGACATGATTTAGCAGGTAATCATTAAATTTATTCAATATTCAAAAAACAAAAACTAAATGAATAGAACATTCCGATGTTCAAGCACTACGCACTCAGAAAAAAAAACTAATTCCGAAACAAAATCGCATTCCTAAAAAACTTAAACAAGCTTCATAAAAACTAGCCATCGCAACCTCAAGTAACTAATATTTTCCACAGAAAGTAACACTTTTTGACCAACATTTCACTTGAATTGATATTCGTACATCGAAAAACAAGGCAGCTTGGCTAATCAAAATGTACGCGTTTCACAATTTCGTTCTGTTTGTACCCTGCCGTTTCCCAACAACGGTCGCATTTAGATCAAAACAAGTTATTTTGACGTTTCTTTCAGAAGCGTAGCTGATGTTTGAAGCCTTGCTTTGAATACACGATGACTTGTATCAGACCCTGTCAGCTTGGAGCGAAATCAATCTTCAGTTCAGCAACGCCATCACAGACTAACAGACATGACAGTATGAGTAAATTCTTATAAAAATGATTTTTCGTTATGCACTAGTTCCACCTATATTGTACTGCGCGAACTATTTACTATCTGTACACCCCTTGTGTTACGTAAATGTTTTTTTACTAGTTGATTTCCCCTCGTTTGTCAACACCGATCAGCTGCTTGCAGGGTTGCTTGATTCCATCGAAATATTTGAAAATTAATCGTCACAATAAATTTTTGGATTACGTTGATAATATATTTAACTTTTTTCGCGATGTTGGAAGGTAAACATTTATTTTACTCAACGTTGTTCATCTAGATTATTTTTGATTGTGTTGGTAATTTTCACCCGAAATTAAGTGACGGCAGACCAGAAGCAAGTAAATATTGTAACAAAACGGGTTCGATTTTGTATTGCGTTGTAGGATGAGAAGTAGGCACAATTCTGTATATAGTTTTGGCAATATGTAATTAATCTGTATCCTGCATGAAATTCGCATGGAGGTATACAAATCAATACATTACAGGTAATTCTGTATGAATGGCAACTCGGTTGGTAAATGAAAAGAATAAACACAGTCTAGATGACAGACGGAATGTTTTTGATAGGGTAACGTGGTGCCATCATGACACATGTGAGTACTGTCCCAAATAAAGAAATATTCGAAATGACCGTTTATATGGTTAAAGAATCTAATTTGAGTGTCCTGTCTGTTAGTCTGTGACGCCATCGCACGGTGTCACATTCAAAATATCATGTCAATTGTATGGGTGCGCAGTGCTGCTATTTTGGCGCGCACGAATTTGACATTTCTCTTCCCTACTTCTGTGTACGAGATTCGATGCGAACTCGCCTGAGGGCGCCATGCTCTTAAAAAATGTTGTTGCCAATGATTTGTTCAGGAAATGTGAGAGCTGGATATCTTGTTAATATGATGTCTTTGCTTGTATGTAGAAGGAATTAGAGAAAATTCCAACATTACCACCCGCATAACAGCATTACTTTTGACCAAGGAGTAAATCACTCTAAACTTTGTCTGAACTAGATTTATCGGGATTACAAAAGTTCCGTAGGGAATGCGTGAGAATAGCAAGTTTAAAAAAAATGAAGGAAGCATTAGGGAATAGGTAAAATTATTCCGGATTAGGGGAGTTTATTTGTCTGAGTTGGTCCACAGCTTTGAGTTATTTGCCTCGTGCTTATGACCAAAGTTAAACTGTTAACAATACCCCAAATGAAATTCTAAGAGCGAAATTGCTCTAACCTCCGAACTAACGCGGACAAATAAACTGATAATCTTACCTAATCCCGTACAATCTTTCGAAAACTTTTCAAAGCTCGCCAATCCAATTTAATCCCTCTTAAACCTTCACAATCCCTCCTAAATTTTTCTAAACTTCGGTTCATTAGTACTTAAGAGGCGGGTAGTGTTCATTAATGATTTACCATCAGTGACTGTAAGAGAATGAGTGTGTCTCCTTTGGGCATCATTAATCAACTGGCTTTATTCTCTAAGATATGATACATGTATGTGTGTTACAGTAAATGAATGTGTAGTAATATATAGGGGTAATTCACTACTCACGTTACATCTCCCCTTTTTTATAGTTTAAATCAATCTAATAGTATTCAAAATCGTCAAATCTTCTAGCACGAATAACACGACCGCTTCTTGTATGTAACGGAATTTGTTGCATCGTGTTTGTGGAACTGCTTGCTTCGCACTCTGGCTGCTGAGGTAATTCCGTTTCCTTGGCTGTGGCCTCAGGGTAATCAAATGCAATGAAAGGCTCGTTGAGTTCATTGTTAGTGGAACTACTTTGCTTGATGTCTCGACCATTTCTTCGAATCCTCTGTCCGTTGGTCTGTTGCACTATATACGACCTCGGCTGATCCACTTTCTTCACTATTTCTCCTTTTTGCCATAGCTTAGTCTTCGCATTCCGCACTGCAACAGATTGTCCTGTTGTAAACTCCGGCGCAACTCTACACCCTCTGTCAGCGTAGTATTTCTGCTTTGCTCTCTGCTCCCGTAGTATTTCTGGTACATCTTCGATCAGTTTTGGCTGTAGTATACTCTGAACTGTTGGCAAAGTGGTTCTTAAAATGCGTCCCATCAATCTTTGATTAGCTGATTTCAATCGTTCGTCTCTAGGAGTGTTTCTGCACAACAATAATGCCATCTGGATATCGGTGCCATCCTGCGAACATCTTTTCAATAAGTTTTTCTATGTTTGAACAAATTTTTCTGAAAGCCCATTACTTCTTGGAAAGTGCGGGCTAGAAGTAGTGTGATCAAATGACCATGCTTGGCTAAATTTTTTGAAATCACTCGAAGCAAATTGTGGTCCGTTGTCCGTGTACAATACCCTTGGAATTCCGTGCACTGAGAACCAATGTTTTAATTGTTTCACTACTTCTTTAGTCGTTGATTCTTTCAATATGGCAAAGTCAAAGTATCCCGAGTAACTATCTGCTATCATCAAGTACTCATCTCCTTCAAAGTAGAAAATGTCTGAACCCACCAATTCAAACGGCAACGTTGGAACTTCATTGTTTATGATTGTATGCGTTTGATTTGCTCGCTGATACATCTCGCAAATAGAACACTTTTCCACCATTCGTGTTATATCTGAACTTATTCCTAGCCAAAACAGCATTTGTCTGGCCCGACGTATGCAACCTTGTATTCCAGTGTGCCCGATATGAATTTTTTGTAACATTTTACTTCTTAGTTTGCATGGAACGAGTACTTGATGAGATTTAAATACGAGACCTTCGTACACAGCTAGTTCATCCCGAAAAGGCCAGTACTTTTTTAGGTTTGCTGGAAGCAATTCTTTCTCTGTGGGCTATCCTGCCATGATGACTGTTTCGGTTTCTAGCTCTAATTTCGAAGCTTTAGACATCTGTAGAACAATATGTACTTCGAGCTCATCAGAATCCTCATTACTTTGTGTGTTTTCAACGTCTCTGCTCAGTATATCAGGTAACGGTATGTCTGATCCTTTTTTATATGTGATGGTAGGACCATATTGCGTTATATCCAAAAGAATTCGTTTTAGTCGAGGAGGAGCTCTGTCCAACGTTTTTTTATAAATCGACTCCAACGGTTTGTGGTCGGTTTCGATCGTCAATTTTTTTCCGTATATATATTCATGAAATTTGTTGCATGCATATCGAATAGCAGAAGCCTCTTTTTCAATTTGGGGATAATTTGCTTGCGACTTAGTTAGTGACTTAGAAGCATAGGCTACCGGCCTTCCCCCTTGAAGCAAGACCGCCCCGAATGCTTTGGAACTTGCATCAACCGATAGTGTGACTTCAGCGTTCACATCGTAGAAGGCAAGAACTGGAGGTGACTGCATTAACTTCTTTATTTCTTCAAATGCCTGTTCTTGCTCGTTATCCCAAATCCATTCGTTGTCCTTTACGAGTAACCGTCTTAAGGGCTCAGTGATAGACGACAAGTTTTTTATGAACTTCCCCAGGTAAGTGACGGTACCGAGCACACGTTGAAACTCGAGCTTAGTTTTAGGACGTTTTAGCCGTTGGATTGTTTCCAGTTTTTCTGGATCAGCTCTCAAGCCTTCTTTTGAAACCAAGTGACCGAGAAACTTAACCATATCTTGGTTGAATATACACTTGTCTTTGTTAAGTTTTAGGCCAGCCGCTCTAATTTTATCGAGAACTACCGTTGTGATATTGTTGAGTTCTTTTTCTGTTTTCGCATGTATTAAAACGTCATCCATAGAGCTTTCTACTCCTTTTATTCCATCTAGCAAAGTGTTTATTAGCTTTTGAAACACTTCCGGGGCTGAAGCTAATCCAAAGGGAAGTCTTTTACACGTGTACCTTCCCCAAGGAGTTCCGAAAGCCAAATATTTAGATGTGCGTTCTGAAACCGGTATTTGCCAAAAGCCTTTCTTCATATCCAATATTGTAAATCTCTGAGAGCCACATACACGAGCCGAAATTTCTTCTATCGTCGAGAGAGGGTGGGTGCGACGGAGTAGATTTTTGTTGACTTGGGAAGGATCAATGCAAAGGCGAAGCTTACCTTTTTGTCGTACGAGTACCAGGGCATTGAGCACTGGTGTCGGCTCGCTGATGGGTTCGATGACGCCTAAATTTTGCATGGAGTCCAGTTCAGCTTTTACATCTTTTCTAAGCGAGTGAGGGATTCGCCTTGGAGGATCACTTCTGAATACTGGATTCTCAACTAGATCTATGTCATAAACGAAATCCTTAACACAACCGAGGCCGGTGAATAATGACTCTTCGAAACTCACTTCATCCACTCTAGAAATCAGCTTTAAACGAACACTGGTTTTTCGACCCATGATCGGCATGACGTCACCATCGACTATTTTGAACACTGCACTTTCTTCTCTGCCCCGAACAATAAACGATATGACACTTTCACCTTTGACGTCAATTTTGTGATTGCTGTACGATACTAGTCTCTTTGCATTTGATGGCCTTAACTTTTCATTTAGAGTACAAAAAATATTGTACGGAAGCACGTTACATGCAGCACCACTGTCCAATTTCAAAAACACTCGTCTATTTTTCATCAGCACAGGTTCATACCACACGTCATTGAAATCTGCATCATCATCATTCACCGTTCCAATAAACAGATCTTCAACGGAAAGCTCGTCGTCTTCACACTCGACTGCTTCAACCTGTCGACTACTTCCGGCACTATTTGTGCTGAAACACCTATCTGCAAAGTGCCCTTTCCGGTTGCATTTCAGGCATGTTCTGTTGAATGCAGGGCATGCTTTCCGTTTATGCTCTCGTCCGCAGCGATTGCACGAAAACTTTTCGTCTTTTGGGTCATCTCGTATTTTACTATTTCGTTTCGCCACCACATCAACTTCGAGAGACTTTTCCAGCATCACGTGAGTTTGTTTCACAGATTGTTCGTAACTTCTGCAAATATCCACCGTTTTTTGTAGACCTATGTCGTCGTTAAGTAACTGTGGAATTAATTTTGCATGAACTATTCCCGAAATTATTCGATCCTTTATCATCGAATCATGCATTACACTGTATGCACACTTTTCGCTTGCTCACGCACACGAGTTAGAAACGTATCGAACGGCTCATCGGTATGTTGTACTATTTTTCCGAATACATATCTCTCATAAGTAAAACAAGACTTCGGTATAAAGTATGCGACAAATTTCTCTTTCAGCACTTTCATGTCACTCTCTTGCTCTTCAGAGAGACCGAATGTTTCAAACACGCGAAGGCAATCTTCACCAATACAACTGAGGAAAGTTGCAGCTTGTATTTGTGTGGGTTTGTTGAGAAGTTCCGTTGCTATCGCGTACCAGTGAAACTGTCGCCACCACTGTTTCCATTTGGCAGCCATGTTTTCTTCTATAATCAAAGGTTTCGGAGGCTTAATCGGTGCAGCCTGGGCCGACATAACTTTCAATTCTGCACTTGGACTATGCATCGTTTCTGTGCTGTCCGTCTGCAATCACTACGTTATACTAGACGACGATTTGATCCCACTTCTGACACCATGTAAGAGAATGAGTGTGTCTCCTTTGGGCATCATTAATCAACTGGCTTTATTCTCTAAGATATGATACATGCATGTGTGTTACAGTAAATGAATGTGTAGTAATATATAGGGGTAATTCACTACTCACGTTACAGTTACCATAAATCGAGCGATCCCTCGTATTGATAGAAATAATATTCTCAAGCAACACTGTTCAGTTACTACGAACTAGTTTCCATGGATTTCCAATGTAAATAAACAAACAGTTTGCCATCGGAACAGAATGGGGGTTTGCTACAGGTAAACTGGTCCCGGGTTGGCGGTTCAATGCATAGGACGCTGGTCTTACAAGCCAGTTGTCGTATGTTCGAGCCCCGACCTGAAAGGATTCTTAGTGTCAGTATGATCCATAGTACTAGCCATGCAATGATTCTGTACACTAAGAATCGGTTGCGAAGTCTGTTGAAACAAAAAGGTCAAATTCCACTAAAGGAATGTAATCCCAAGACTTTGCTTTTTTTACAGGTAAATAATAAAATGGAATCTTACTTCCAACAAATTGGTCCTAACATTTTTTTTCAGCGCAAAATCGGTTTCCAATCTCTAAAAATTTTCGACAAATCGATTTTTTTTTCAAGACTTATCAGAGTATTCTGCATCTAGCAAAATTGTACGTGAAAAAACAACCTGGCAATGTATCAATCTCTTCTCACAATTGATGAATATATTTCAAATAATTAATGAACATATTTATTACTACAATTAGCTTTTTTGAAAGCTTTAATATTAAATTTATTAGCTTTGGCTATGCTCCGCGAAGTCATAGTTGGAAATCAAAATCCCGAGCAGTTGGTGCAAGGGAGGGAGAAGTGTGGTATTTTGCAGAACACCGCAAATTGTTGAACCGATACAGAAAGGAACATAAAGAACTAAAGTTTGATAATATAGAAAAAGCTACGATTACTCGATCGTATATCCTGTTATTCATTCAGAATATTCATGTTGGATCTGTGTTTGAATCACAGTTCACAGTTTAATTGTTCTTTACAATTTATGGGCCCAGATAAATTGTCAAACGAAATGTTTTAATAGTTGTATCTTTGACGGGTAAATATTGCCGACTAATTTGTTTGCCTCGGAAATAAATTGAACATGGCGCCAGAGTTACCATATTCACAGATTTTTCTGTAAAACCACAGATTTTTTGCCTATTTTTCCACGCAGATTCTGTGTCACAGAATACAGATTTTATCAAAATTCACAGATTTCTACAGATTTTTGTGAAAATTTTTTAAAAATGACAGATTTTTAAAACGTTTTTTCAGATTTTCACAGATTATGATCGAAAATATGCAACACAGATGGTACACAGATTTTTCAAGTTGAAATACAGATTTTAAAATGGCAACTCTGCATGGCGCATCCGCAGAAATTTGCACTGCTATGATGAAAATCCGTATGCACTGATATGTAAGTATAGGTGGACAAAGTGTTGCGGCCCATAACGTTATGAATGTTGACTTACTTTCGTTTAGGCTAACTTATTAAAACAAATATAGTAATTTCTTATACAACGATTACTGCATAACTAATCCTCAAGTGTAAAATCGCTTCTATAATTTCACGTACCATCAACGTGTAAAACGAAATTTATCAAATTAGTCAAATTTTAAACAACATAGAACCGTTGGAAAATATCATAACAATCACTATAAATTTTTAACGAGTTGTGGATTCATCATCTTTGGTGCGGTTCCAAATTGAGAAACCACACTACTTCAACCATTCTGTAATCATCGCTTTATGCTTTCATTTCTCAAATCTGTAATGTGTTCAAACGTTGGTAGTCCAAAATAATTAATATTGATGCAAGTATTAATTCGACTTGATAATAGTTTCGGATTTTTAGACGTTGTTAAGCCGATGGAACCTGATCGTTTCATAACTCTCGTAAATCATTAGAATTTGTGAGCATAAAATATTCAATTTCTATGTTTTTAAACAGGCAGAGTATTGTAGTGTTCTCAAGTAGTGTAGTTTCTTTAAAATATAATTCTGAAAAATACATGAAATGAGAATTTATTCAAAATGTTTTTAACCACAAAAACCACAAAACCACATAACTTACCATGAAGAAAATGTTTAGGGTCATGATATTAAGATATTATAGAATTTCAGCGTTTCCAAGATGATTAGAATTAATTATTTTTGTTATGATAAATCGAACGCGTTTCTAAGGCTATGGTTACTATTATTCAAAAATAACAGTTTGTCGGACTGGGCTGCCAATTTCGAACATTTTCCATTTTCATTTTGACATTTCAAGTTACTGAGGGGTAGTTAAATTTGTGACACAGCTTTCAAAGGCGAGATACAGGTCGTGTCTTCGGTTAAACCTTGATTTATTTTTTTTTGTAACATTTCAAGAACATTTTGACAAATGTTGAAGTCAAAACAAAACTCTGGAAGTTATGAGCAATTATGCAAAACATTTGAATTTATTTTCTTGAACGATAGCTCTAATAAAAATTCGCAAAAATTGGGTTGTTTTTCATCCATTAGACCCTACCCCTCCTTTGCAGCAGTCAATGAAAACGAAAATTTTAACTGACAACCTTTCGATGACAAATTGTTATGCAATTAATATTGAAATGTATTCTACATGAGAGCTGAGAGTGAAATCAGTTAAAATTCATTAGATGATATGGATTTGCCTGACAATTGCGATGTAAGTGTCAAGCCAATTGAACGTTAAGTGTAAAACTAATGGAATACATCTACTGTTTGCATGATGGAATTCAATAGTAATATCCATAGGCTTCAATATGATTTTTCTGCTAGATGAGATTCAAAGTGATTTGCAGTTGCAATTCAAATTCTGTCTAACGTCTCGATTTTTATCAGGGTATGTATTGGATCAGTTTCGCAGAATGTTTATGTTCTTTGCAATATTTTATTTCAGTATAAATTTGCAAACAAGTTTTCCCGTCTCCGATGAATCGAAACAAGTTCCGTTTTGGAAAAATTAGTCATTATTTTCGGCACTTCTGGAATTGAGAACCCGTAATGCCGAAATGAATTTGTATGGCCATCAGTCAAAATTTAGAGACTAGAAAATTTTGATAGTCAGTTTTGAAGAATTCTTCCTATGGTCGCTTCTAAAAAAACTACTGATATTAAAATATTGCACTAGTCACCCAGTAGCTCCGGAACTGAACATCTGATTTGAATATTTTGGAACTTTATAAAAGATTCTAAGATTGTTATAAAGTTTTCGAAAATCGGTTCAGTCACTTAGAGAAAAAGTAAGGAACATGTTTTCATTATTTTTGTGCAAATAACTGTGTAATTTTGAAATCGTATATCAATTCCGAATATTTTTTTATTTAAATCTGTATGTGAATGTACGTGTATAGGTTAAAGAAGCCCCACTGTTTGGCAGCGGTGTTCAGATTTTTACAAGTGCTGACTAAATCGAATTCCGATGACCCATTTCATATACAGAGCAAATCATGTTCCGATCCCAAGTAACATTTTTAATATTAATAAATACTTGTAGCTGTCTTCAATGCTACATAATAAATCTTGCAATAAAACTTTAAACTCCACGAAAGCCTACTGAAAACCTCTATAAGAGCATGTTCCTGCCAAGTGGACCATTCTCCATAAGGTTTATAAATCAAAATGAAGAATCAGCATAAACCTGCTTTAAAACTCCAAATTCAAGAAAATTTTGAAACCAGCTTTACGATCAACATTAAATTTATTTGGATGGAATGAATTCCGCTATGAATAAACTGACGTTTTGATAATATTTTTCTTGACTATGTGTGTATCATGTCTACTTTGAATGCAATCAGTAAGAATATATTAGACTTTTTTTACGAGTTTTAAGCTTTTTCCGAACGTAAAAACTTCATACGCTTTTATTTTTATCGTGAATGTAAGGATAAAAGAAAGAATTATAACTAATCGCCTTGAAATAAATGCGGTTTTTGCGAAAGTCTTCATGATTTATGAAAATTATTATTTTTTGCTTCATCGTCATTTTTGTATAAAACTATTTCGTGGCGTTAAAACTTGTGCATACATTCTGAAAACGAATCATGAAAGTCCATCATATTCCCTCGTTTTTGCATTTCAAAATTTATTTGATGTAAATAAAGGCTACGGCAAAGAACATCATAATGGCGGCCATGAAATTTCCTTTAATGCAAATTACACTTAACCTAAGAAGCAATAAATCAAATAGCCTACAACTAATGTGTCATAAATGTACTTTAAAACCCTCAAATTTGCTCTAAGTGAAATTGTCATCCAATGAACATGAATGCACACATGAACGCACACACACAAAACTAGATTTATGAAAGAATTTAACGGACAATAATGTTTTAAAGAAAATGTTTGAAAGCAATATTAAGAGTGTTTGCATGGTTTTATTCTAGTACAAATTGTTTTATTTTTAGTTCTGTTGTTAGTGTAGGTAAAGGGTTTTATAGAAGCTTTGAAAACTATGATATTACTGGTTAAAAGAGACTCTTATTATAGTTGTCATAAAACAGGTAGTGATTGAAAAATCAATTATAAAACTCCTATAAATTATAATCAAAACCATAAGGCATTCGAATTGTTACTTGGGATGTCACCGTTCCATCGATCAGCCCTACCGAAATGAATGTTTTCATCAAATGGATTCAAACATTACAGAAAGACTTTCGATCTTTTGCAATTGGTTATAGGAAATCGATTCGAATTTAGTCTATGTTCTTCAGTTTTAATGAGTAATTAACATTTTCTAATATTATTAATACTCGAGTAAGAATTCAATATTTCATTTCTTACCGTATCGAAACCTTCTAAACCTTCATTTTTTTTTAACCAGCCAAACAACAACATAGTATGATATTGCACATTTCTGAATATTTTTTCTATAGACGCTCCTACTTGAAATACTGACAATATGTATAGAAATTAGACCTGTGCGCCACCGCGCCACGCCGCCGTCGCCGATAATTTCGACATTTAAGAAAAAGATGATCAGCGCGCCGGCTATAACATTTTAATCATACCGCCGATTATGTTACATTAGCCGAAAACATAATTTAATCAATGTGGAATTATTTTTACAATTTTCATGAAAAGTCATTGAAAATTAATCACTAAAGCATTTTCCGCCTACTTATACTGAAAATCAGTACTACCGACGTCAACCGAAGCCAATGCCATTGGATTCAAAATCTATTTTTGCCTTTCTGATATAGAAAGGTTATGCAATCACTGTAAAAACGACTTTTGAATCAAGTCCCGGAGGGCCGAGTGTCATATATCATTCGACTCAGTTCGTCGAGTACGCAAAATGTCTGTGTGTGTATGTGCGTAAGTGAGTATGTAACGTTTTTTTTGCACTAACTTTTCTCGGAGATGACTGAACCGATTTTCACAAACTTAGAAATACAAAGGTCTGGTGGTCCCATACAAAATTGCTGAATTTTATTAGGATCCGACATCCGATTCCGGAGTTATGGGGTAAAATGAGCTACAAAATGAAAACACGTATTCTTACTTTTCTCATAGATGGCGCGACCAAGTTTAACAAACTTGTTCAAATGGAAGGTCCTGTGGTGCCATACGGAATTACTGAATTTCATCCGGATTCAAACTCCGGATCCGTAAATATGAGGAAAAGTGTGTTAAAAATTTTATACCATCACTGAAAAAAAAGAAAAAAAAATTCTATTTCGACCTCAAATCTTCTTCAATTGATAGATTTGTCAGTAGACTGCCAAACAAACCGATTTCGGTTATTTTCTCAAGAATCGAAGAAAATAATTTTGAAGAATACCACAGTATTATATATGATAGTATGATTGATATGAGAAAGGCATCATTAAACCACTAGGTGGATTAAAACAGTTTTTTTTATGTTTATTTAAAAGGTTTTGAGCTATTGGTATATTATCGCTGGAACTGTATTACCGGTTGGGAAATCTGCAAATGAAAAATGGAACCAAGAAAAGGAGGGTTCTTCCGAAAATTTTCATATCAGCAGTAGTGATTTGCAACCTTTTCTTCGTTTATTTAACACACTTCATTCGGTATTTTTGCATCTTTTGACGAATTTAGAACAGTCGAGCTACCGAACATTTTCATTCTACTGATATATCAGCAAAAATAAACATTTGTTGACAGCAGTACCTTGAGGTACCGCTGTGATGAAATGTTTATTTTACTGATAAAATCAGCTAACGAGGTTAGGTGTCTTATGTGAATCAATATTAATATTAATATTAAATTAATATTAAAAGTAATAATATGTTTATAATCGATTCCGCCGAATCGCGCCGCCTTCGCCGACGATATTTTCAAGAAATGGCGTCACGCCGATTTGCCGCCGCCGCTGGTCAAATAGACGCTTTAGCCGCCGATGTTGACAATTTTGATCGGCGCACAGGTCTAATAGAAATATTATTTATGCACAAAAAGTTATTGTTACCTATAAGACATATTTTTCTTTATGCGTCAAATAATATAAGGGTGATGCAAGGATTGCTGCAGACGGCTTTAATGAAAACAAGTTGACAATTTAAATTCACATTAAAGGTTTAAATACTAGTGTATTTAACAATAGGAAATCAAGACAAAATACTTGACCTATTTGATTCAATAATTTTCGCGTTGGAAATGAATTATTACATCACACCCTCTCATTCTGCTACCAACGCAGAAGGCAACAACCCCCAGTCAACGCCATACTATTGATCAAATGTCATCATAGACACACGAGGAGGCATAAGATAGAAACTTGTGAGCACTCAGTTATCTAACCTTTTGATGACCATTAATCTTTTATTTGAATCTAAGCTTCAATCGACCCTGCTATCTTCGAGAAAAGTGAACACACACACACACACACACTCACACACACACACTCACACACACACACACACACACACACACACACACACACACACACACACACACACACATATATATATATATATATATATATATATATATATATATATATATATATATATATATATATATATATATATATATATATATATATATATATATATATATATATATATATATATATATATATATATATATATATATATATATATATATATATAACTGAACTGATTCGAATGATATATAACAAAGTCGGGTTCCAGGTAAATGCAAAGCTTTTTTGAGAATGGTGAAAATTATTAGTACTTTGATAAACTCAAGACAACAATGTTCCATACGATCCATCGAGAAATAATAGTGAATCAGTAAGCTGAGTAATAGTGTAATTTTGTTGGCGCTCTGTCCGGTGCAGCACTAAAAAGTTTTTGGACGGGCGACCAGAGCCAGAAAACGAAACGATGATATATGAAATACTGAGAAAATCCTTTGCAAACACAGTTGGATTTTTTAAAAGTTTGACTTTGCATACGAGACTATGAGATCGAAATTATTTGTAGGTCGATATTCTGGAACCCGAAATAATGATGGCGCCCACTTTTTCATTAAGTAGAATGATCTATTTCACGACAAAAATCGAATAGCTTATGGATTTTGAATAGATATAAACGCTTTTTAGGTTACCTTGTAGCTGAAATTCACGTTGCTATGGTTTTCACTTGTTCAAAGAATATGTTTCATATAAGTTACTGTAATCGAAGTGTGATAATTTGTGCTACTTGGGATTCGTTGGTGTAGGTGATATCATCACTACTATCGTTAAATTTGACACTAATATAAAATATAAGTTGAAAGTGGTTTAACTAAGACAATATGATCGACGACCTATAATTCAATACCTTAAGTTTACAGTTTGATCTTTGAATGTCGTTTCAGTCGATAATACTTTATTTAAAACAGTAATGTTATTTATCTGTAGATTAATTATATTCAAGTTTAAACTGACAGTAACAGTTTGTCAGTAGATGCATTAACTGCGTGTTCCCTTTCTATAACAGTATAACTCTGCCATACTATCAACCGTTCACTAGAGATGAGATCTCTTCTCGCGTAAATTAACATTTTACGCTAAAGATCACTACTGAAATCGATTTATGTAATATCCTGTCAAGATAATAACCATACATTATGACCGTATTAATTGCAAGTGGGTGGTCGTTTACGGATTATTTATACTTGTTTTATAACGCAGATCTTGGTGATCATAACGTGGACAACAATTTAACTGCTAATTCCACAAATTGGAATAGAATAAAACATATATACTCGGTTACTATCCAAAAGGATCCTGTTAGCCTTAGATCGCTTTTAATTTGTTTTTAGCCGACATAGCGGTCGCTATGTGGTGCCGAGTGCAGTTTAATTAAACATTAACTCGGTTCATAATGATCTGTTTTTGACACATGCCTACAGAAAGAGAGTCGCTTAATTGCACACAAACCGGTCCGGATCCAAAAGGAAGTAGTATTCTAACCCACAGTGAGCTAATTATTAACAAATTCCTTAATTGTGTGTCTCATGAATCCCTAATTAAGATATTAAATACTAGAACGACTTGACCGGCTCATTATCGATTAAGTATATTACAATGCGTTAGGGCAACAGTTTATCTTTTTCTTTCATCTTTTTGTCTTGATACGCTCGTCATTAGAGTTTGGGTACTTTTACTGCTCACGAGCATGAATTTTGGAGAAAAAAGACAAGCTATTTTTTTCAACCATTTTTTGTTATCCAGGTATAAATAATAAAATTGTTGTGATGTAATACCTGATACTTGAGTATTGATTACACCATATTATTCGCCCTGTGTTTGGGGTGTATGCATTTAACTACAGGGTGCTCTATCTTTTATGTTGGTATGTGAACGCTGAATAGCTTTCACATTTAACAAACGAGCGATTGCATCAGATATGTTTTGGAAACGTCAATTTACTACAATTTTTGCCATGTGTTAACTTAACGAGCATATTGAAAAAAATATCGCGGCGACATTGACTGGCCACCCAGATCACCTGATTTAACACCCCCGAACTTCTTTTCATGAAGTTATCTGAAAAGCAAGGTTTACGCCAACCAGCCTCAAACTATTGAGGAACTCAAGGCAAATATTTGTGCTGAAATCGATGCTATAACACCCGAGATGCTCAAAAGGGTAATGGAAAATTAAGAAAAAAGGAGCCATTTTGTAATTACTAATAAAAGTGGCCACTTAATTGATATGGTTTTTAAAAACTAGCCCAAAAAATTGTAAGGAACCAAACTGAATAAAAATTGAATACTTATAGAAAATGGCTGTGTTTCCTCAAAGTTTTTAAATGTTTAAATACCAACATAAAAGATGGAGCACCCTGTATATCTTAAAAACATGTTTTAATCCACCTAGTGGTGTAATGATGCCTTTCTCATGTACATATAATATTGTGGTATTCTATTCATAATTTTTCTCTTCGATTTTTGAAAGAAACCAAGAGATTGTTTGTGTATAACATACAGAACAAAACAGTGCTTTGATTGCGTAGGTCATCCTTAAGAAAACGAAGTGGGTCCACTATTATATGCACTTCCGGCACCGGAACCCGAGAACCGGTATAATCAAAGTCGGTTCCTACGGCCACCAACTAACATGACGTACAAACTCTACTAGTACGCACTCTTAATTACGATTTAAATGTTTGTTGCATCCGAAAATATGCAGTAATTTTTGATAGGACCATAAGACCTTGCAATTGACCCTAAGATTGGGAATAAGGGTTTAGAGTCCAGTTTATAACATTTTTTACGTTTTTTGTTTCGCCGGTTTAAGTAGCGGTGTACAATATTGAACACACTTTACCCTATAACTCCGGAACCGGAAGTCGGATCTGGATGAAATTTAGGAATTCCGTATGGGACCAGAAGACCTTTCATTTGAATCTAAGTTTTTGGAAATCGGTCAAACCATCATTGAGAAAAGTTAGTGAGATCCATTTTGGTATATATGACCACTATTTTCGGTACTTCCGGAACCGGATACATGGAACCAGGATAGCCGAAATTGGTTTGTTTAGTTGCCTACTGATCATGACTATCGATTTGTGTAGTTTTGAGATCAGTTTAGATATTTTTTTACGTTTTTTGTTTTGCTGGTTTAAGTGACAGTGTACTATATTCAACACACTTTACCCTATAACTCCGGACCCGGTAGTCGGATCAGGATAAACACACACACACACACATACACACACAGACATTGCTCAGCTCGATGAACTGAGTCGAATGGTATATGACACTATGAAAGGCAAAACATCTTCAATATGGGTATTTTCGGAACGGATTTGATGAGTAGATGCCGGAAAACGATGAGTGATGTGGTTCCGAAATCTAAGATGGCGACTTCCGGTTTATTTATATTCCTTGAAGTCCCCTATAATGTAGGTTTTTTCGGAACGGGTTCAATGAGTAAATACCGAAAAATGATGTTTCAGGTTGTTCTGAAACCCGTGATGGTGGCTTCTGGTTTTTCGAGATACCTTCAAATCCCCTACAATGTGCGTATTTTTCGAGAGGATTTGATGAGTAGATCTGTGCGCCGCCGTGCCACTCCGCCATTTTAGTTACGCCGCCGATTTAGAATAAAATCTGCTTTAATCCACCTAGTGGATATATGATGATACTTTTCTCATGTCACGTATATTTTTATAAAAATTGCTAGAGGATTCTTCAAAAAAAATTATTCAAAACTCGAATTAAAACGAGAAAGTTTATTTGGGAATAAACAAACATAACCTATAAATTGAAATAGTTTAAAGCAATATATATAATATTTTTTCCTAATTTTGTATCGTCGTTCTAAATGACGGTTACCCAACACTCTTCACACTGTAGTTGGAACTGGTTTCGGTTTTATTACATTTTTACTCTTTTCAATCCACCCATGAAAAGTATTATGATTTATTATTGGACACAATGTTTTCCTCTCTTACTCTTACTCTCGAATTTTCGGGATCTGAAAATAACTATCGAAAAAAGTTCTTCTGAACAATCTTAGATTTGAAAACAAAGCAAATAACAATTAAATGTTTAAGTTTTAACAACGCAAAGACTTCTAATAATTCACTGAATGGTTCACAACTCAAATAAAACTTAATTTCCCATCTGGACGAAAAATTTGACCAATAATTTTGTTTTGGTGAACGAGGCAAGTACACAAAACATTTAAATTTTTCATCCTTTATACAAAACAGCGATACAATCAAGTCAGGGCTTCTATTGCGATGTAAGATTTGTCAAAATATAAAATCCACAATTCATTAGTGAACCGATTGCTTCTACCTTTTGTGTAGGTCTTTTCAAGGAAGGTAAAAACTATTATTTTTAGTAAAAAAGTCGAAGTCGATGTTCTAAAATTGACCAAACAACGTAACGTAACGTCAGATATCGACAATTTACTCACAGCTCTAAGCGGAAGTGTGTGTATGTGTGTATGTGCAAAACATATGTACTTGATTTTCTCGGAGATGGCTAAACAAATTGGTTTTCTCAAACTTAGATTCAAATGAAAGATTTTATGATTCCGCTATTGAATTTTACCCGGGTTGGCCTTCCGATTCCGGAATTGCAGGAATTTATGTGCGCAAGAATGCATGTTCAATGTGGTTAATTTTCTCCGAGATGGCTAAACAGATTTTCACATTCTTAGATTCAAATAAAAGGCTTTCCAATAGAAATTTTTAAATTTAATGCGGATCCGACTTTCGGTTCCGGAATCACAGAGTGATATGTGCAACAAAATTAAAAAAAATAAGTACTTAATGTTCTTGCTGATCGCCGAACCGATTTTCATAAACTTAGATCCACATGAAAGGTCTTATGGTCCCATAGAACGTTATTGAGTTTTATCTGTGTACGACTTCCGGTTCCGGAAGTACCGGATCAGAAGCTCAAAAACGGAACTCATTTTATTTCCTCAGTGATAACTTAACCGAACTTCAAAAGCTTATGCTCTCCTAATAGCTCTTATGGTTGAATAAATTGTTATTGATTTTCATCTGGATCCTACTTCTGGTTCCGGAACTGCAGGGTGAAGTGTGTTCCAAATTTCAAACTGTCATTTATAGCGATAATACACAGAACGGAAGAAATTTTTCTAACTTTTTTTAGATGTGGAACACATTTTTGTTTTCTATATAGGGGTGCACATTACAAACTCAAGAAAAATACACGTAGAAATGTGGTCAGGTTTTGAACAATTACAGCTCAGTCAATTTGGTATCAATTATTAATATTAGGTCACCATGCGATTGGAAATATTTCTACGTATTGATTTGAATGTTCATAACCATGTGTTTTTAATTGTATATCATTGAATTGTTGATTAATAGCTAGCAGTGTCCTATTTTGTCTGCAAAAAATTTCCGCCATAACGGATTTTCTCGCCATAGTCGACGGTTTTGAAGGAGTAAAAGGCTATCCGCATTAGGCCGATTCGACCGATCCGAGCTCTCCGGCGTCTTCTTTTTCTCTGCTTTGTCTATGGATGAGCTGCACATGCAGCTGTGTGCATGTGCAGCTCAGCCATAGCCGAAGCAGAGAAAAGGTCAACGCCGGATAGCTCGGATCGGTCGGATCGGTCTAATGCGGATAGCGTTTAAGCGATCGATGCAAAAGCGAAGCTGTTGGAAGCACGCGAAGCTATAAATATAAGCAAAATTATAGCTAACGTTTCAGTCCTACGTGTAGCATGCTAGAGGTAGGTTGTTTCTAGACAGCAAGACATAAAGTGCCATAAAACGATTTGAAGCTTTAATTGGTATGCTCTGATCTTGTGTCATGCAAGATTGGATGAAATCCCAGGTTATGTCGTTTCGCCTGAGAAATTGACAATTACCCCAGGGTAAATTTTGAGTGCATAAGACTAATTGTCTAATTTATATAAGATGAACTCGATTGATAATGAGAAATAGTTTATCGTTTCAACCGAAATCGCAGAATGATAGCAATGGTAGATAAACGTTACAAAAATAACTGCTTGCATACAAAGCTTGAACACAAACTTGGCGAAGAGAAGCTTAAATATCGATATCCGTATCGCAAGTATGTACAAACATATAATTGCATACATTTGGGCTATTAATGTAATTTCGTCGGCTACAAAACAAATTGTCTCATTTCTCGAAAGGACAATGTATGGAACATTTGTAGAACTAATTTGATGCTATTATTTTGCTGAAGAAAGTATGTTGATACGTTAAGGCGTTTAAGAGTTATGCAATGTTTTTGAGTTTTTTGTAGGTATTTTTAAAACTAATTTAAATAATTTAAAAAAAAACCACCCTTCCAATTTTCTCTTAAATTTTTACTTATATTATGACCTTTCAGGAACCGCATAGAATACATTTTTATCGATCTGGCATCTAATGAATATTGATATTTGAAGCATGACTAGTTTTTGATGAAAAAACAATCATAACTTTTTACTGGTAGCTCATATGAAAAAGATTGGTTGAGCAAAATTATGCGCAATGATTAGTTCAACAACTCTTCTAAAGACTACTTTTCGGTGGAACGTTTCACAAAAAAGTTAGAACGAAAAAAGTGATATTTCAGGAGCCACCCTACTTTTACTCGGGAAAATTGATGTAACTCGATCAAATGAAGAGCTAGAGAGGTGTTTTTCTCAGCAAAGTTGCTCGCAATAAAATTTCCTACAACTTTATTGTACAACAAATTCATTTTTGAGTACAATTAAGAAAGTTAGATTTCAGATTTCTAAATAAGGACCACCCTAGTAACTTTTTTCATCAGAAGGAGCGCCATTTGATTACAAACAACTTTTGTGAAGATACCAACTGCAAAAAACTAATATTTAATAGTGAAAATATTTTGCGGATTCGAAAGTGTGACGATTAATTGAAAATGTTGATCATTTGGTTGTCGATTAAATTTTGGTTGCCTTGTTCCACATCAATGACTCGAACAACCCCATGGGGCTGATCCTTGTAGTTTCTTTAAAATAAGCCACGGTAATATTTATGATTGCATGAGTAATATGAGAAAGTCACCTTTACACCAATAGGTGGATTAAAACAAGTTTCATTAAATCATCTTTCATTTGAATTAAAATAGCGAGAGTCGTTATAGTTCTATCCAAGAAAATAAGAAGTTGTCTTCAAGAACAGACACACACATTTTCAGATCTAGATGAACTGATTGGAATGGTATTTTGAGAAGTTCGTTGCAACTAATACAATCTATTTTCAAGAATATTGAGCTTCGAGATATGATGAACGGACCCAGTCTCATTAGTCTCTCCGACCACGGTATTGCGTTACACGTGTGCCTAATGCATCTATTTCGAAATGAAAAATGTCCACCTGCGAAATGGAAAATTTCAATTCGAACTCAATATATCACTAACCGGGGTAATCTGAAAGTTACGGTTTTCTGCAGTAATCAAGGAAATCGTAACTCGATTTCAAAATGTGGTCAGAACTAACGCCAGAAGCGTCTCATTAGTAGTGTCATGGCTTGGTTTCAGACTAATGAGCTTCTTTGCATAATTTTAGTAGACGCGGGAACCTTTCTCACATGGTTCGCAGAAATGATAACATGTATGCTATGAAAAGTGACTCGTGTAAGCTGCTCATTAAAATATATGTGCTTTCCACAGTTCATTGCTGCACTGCTTGGATTAAAGATAGTCGGCTGGAAAGAAATCTCTTATCTGGAAAGTAGGGTGATAACAGTGATTTACGATCTGGTGAAGCAATGATCATTAGAGTATGAAAAATTGGTAACTATTGAGTTTGTAATTAGCAGCTGGACAACTTCATTGAATTAATCAATTGCTCGAGCGGCTACTGATGTTGGACTACTTAACATGAATTGAACCGGATAAATTTCCTGCTGGATAGCACATGTAGTGCACATCTATCAATATGACGGCGATTCAACGTTACAAGGTAATGTTTTCATTAGGCTTTCTGGATCATGATTCGTTTCACCTATTAATGAAATTGAAATCTCGAAATTATAAACAGTATTGATAACCTTTAGCTAAACATGACCTTTTAAATTGTCATTATCATAATTTTAACTGCTCCGGACATGATGATACGATAATCTACAGCGCATAGTTTATACGATTTCGGATAATCTGATTGGCGTTGAGACGATATATTGGTTGAATGGGGAAAACAAACATCTCAAATTTCAAGATGAGACTCCTACCGCATCGTTACTTTTGAATTCTGGTTCCGTCAATAACACACTGGTCCGATAAATTTGGATATTATTTCTGACATCTCAATTGAACAATGGATTAGCAAAGCAAATCAAAGCTGCTTTCAATGATATGCTTGAGTGGTTTTCGATGAAAATAGCTTAAAGTGGTTTTAACTATTAAACCAGTAGTAGATGGATCTCGCCTATGATCGATATATTTATTAATATATATCCATGAAGTCCCTTATATGGAAGACTGAAACAAAGAGCTTTGCTCGAAAATTAAATTTAATTTGTATTGAAAAGCGTGCAGCGAGATGACACTTTTTTATCGATTCATATGTTTTCTGCATCAGTATTCGTTTGTATCTCGAAAATTGTGACTGGAAAGAATGGTAATCGACGGTTTTAATAAAACAAATAAGATAAAATATTAATTGAAATAAACAGCACAATTTCAAAGATAGTCGGTAGCCTTGGGCCACTCGTGCTTCATCGAAAGGTATTGAGGGAATTTATTTATTCGAATTATTCATTGTAAGTAAAGTGAATAATTTCAGTGACCTCTACCCAAATTTCATCACAAATATTCTATTATTTGAGCGCAAAACATAACATCAGATTCTTTATTCAGCAACTAGCATAATCTACAGAATGAAACAGTTCTCTGATCGGTTAAGCCATCCATGAGTATACGAAGTGAGTTCCTCTATTGTAGGTACTTCCGGCACCGAAACTCGAGAAGCGGTATAATCGTCGGTTTGTATGACCATCAACTAACATGACGTACAAACTCTACCAGTTTTTAATCAAATTTTTATGTTTTTATACGATTTTGACATCGTTCTTTAAATGACGGTATAAATTTTTGTTGAATCCGAAAAATATGCTTAATTTTTGGTAGAAGCAAAAGATCATTCATTTGAACATAAGATTGGGAATATCGGTTCTGCCATCTCTGAGGAAAGGGAGTGAAATCCTTTTTTGAGTATATGAGTATATATTCGACTGCCTAGTGATAATGGCTTCAGTAGTTCAGAGGCCGATTTAGATGTTTTTTTTACGTTTTTGTTTCACTGCTTTAAGTGTACCCTTTAATCTTTAACACACTTTACCCTGCAATTCCGGAATCGGAATTCGAATGCGGATGAAATTTAAGAGATTTGTTAAGAACCCCGAGACCTTTCATTTGAATCTAAGATTCATCAAATCGATCACGCCATCGCTGAGAAAAGTGAGTGAGATCCTTCTAGAAATATATAACCACAATTTCCGGTGCTTCCGGATTCGGAAACCGGGAATAAAGATAGCCGGAATCGGTTTGTTTGGTTGTCCACTGATAATGTCAACCGATTGGAGTAGGTCAGTTTCGATTTTTTACGTTTATTGGTTTCGCCCCTGTGATGGTATAAAATTTGCAACACACTTTACCCTATAATTCCGGAAGTCGGATCCTATGAATGAAATTTGGTAGTTTGTATGGAACCACGATGTTTTTTGATTCCACATAAAGTTGTTATCATCTGTCGAGGCATCTCAGAGAAAAGTGAGGAAGTACATAATTTGAAATTGGAATTTTTACACTAATCACCCTGTAATTCTGAAACCGGAAGTCTTGACTGCTGCTCGGCCATCCATGGAAGTTGTCCATCAATGTCAACTTCCCTTTCTGAGCAGCCTAGATAGCCGTGTAGTATCGGTAGCAGTTTCCCAACTGGCTAAGAATAACGCTACGGTCCACCTGTACCGGTGGTATAAGTCCACCAAACAGGTAAGCCGTGTGGCATCCGGCGGAATTATTTTCTACCAAGAATTGATCCACTGGTTTCCTATTCCATGTCGTAAAAGGCCACAAAAATAGGAACTCCTAAGTCAAGGTGTATTTCCGTGCCGATGACTGAATGGCTGCAGGAGGTTAAACAATGCAGTCGTGAACGGAATATCTTGGAACCTAGTCGCTGATGGTTTGTTAAAGAAACTTAATAACCTTGGATTTTCGACTTATGGTTTTGCCGACGATTATCATATATTGATGACCGGTATAAGCATTATCACTCTCTTCGATTTAATGCAGCAAGCCCTGCGATCTGTTCAACAATGGTGTTATCAGGTTAGATTATCTGTAAATCCGGGCAAAACATCAATGGTGCTTTTCACTTATCGTAGGATAATCACAGGAGCTCGTCCGTTACAGTTCTTCGGTTCAGAGGTCACTGTGGTTGATCAAGTTAAATACGTCGGGGTTATTCTTGATTCAAAACTGTATTGATCTGCTCACATTGACTTCAGGATTAAGAGAGCTTGTATGGCTTCTGGCCATTGCAGACGAGCTTTTGGAAAGTCATGGAGACTCAAACCCAGATATATTCATTGGATCTATACAACTATCGTTAGACCAATTTTAGCATACGGATGTCTTGTATAGTGGCAGAAAGGAGAAGTTGCGACAGTTAAGTCAAAGCTAAATCATCTCCAAAGGATGGTCCTAATAGCGATGACAGGAGCATTCACGACAACTCCTACTGCTGCTCTAGAGGTGCTAATGTGTATTAAACCACTACATGTGTTCCTAAAACAAG
Organism: Malaya genurostris; assembly: GCF_030247185.1. NCBI lineage: Eukaryota > Metazoa > Arthropoda > Insecta > Diptera > Culicidae > Malaya > Malaya genurostris. The sequence continues at coordinate 242,416,864 of NC_080571.1, read as the reverse complement.
AAGCATTATCTTGTGCATACCGTCTTAAGGTTACAGGGCTTTGGAATAGTAACCCTATAGACTATGCTACTAGCCACACTCGCTTGTGGTCTCAAATGGTTACCTGGGATGAGTATTTACTCGCTCCTAGTGACCTAACTCTCACATGCAGTTCTCCTTTCAAAACATTCCATGTGAGCTATCCTCTTCGTGAGGAATAGTTGTCTGGTTATTTGGAACGACAACTTGATGAACACATAGTTTGTTATACGGACGGTTCTCTGTTGAATGGTCGAGCTGGTACTGGTGTATACTGTCGTGAAATGAGGCTAGAGCAGTCTCATTCACTTGGTAAATACTGTACTGTGTACGAAGCAGGGTTTAGCAGATTGTTTGGCATCCTTTATGGGGTACCGAATTTACTTCTGCTCGTACATACTGCGAATCGTTCTGCATTCTTCCGGGAGTGCAGAATGGTGTCGCCTTTGTAAAATCTCTAAATCCTCTCGGGTGTTGGAGATTTTATAAACTGTGCATCGTTCATCAGAAAGAACGCACATAGTAACAAACCTAAATAGGTTTTACAGCAGACTGTTCGGAACCTCGTAGAGGTTCAGAATTTACTTCTGCTTCCACTAAATGTGATCCCCAGCAGATTGTTCAGCATCCCTTAGGGGTGCAAAATTTACTTCTGCTTTTTTGTGTTTTTGTGTCGTCAAATTTTCCCCATCCTAGTCCAAACCTTACCATTTCCCTTCAATCCTTCCCTCTTATATATCGGGAAAATGATGCTAAAAACATATTGATGGCAAGGCACAAATCTCCAAATATAAAGGGGAACGTGCTATTTGAGCCAATTTGTTCTGATTCCTGATTCCTGATACCCTATAATTCCGGAAGTCGGATCCTATGAATGAAATTTGGTAGTTTGTATGGAACCACGATGTTTTTTGATTCCACATAAAGTTGTTATCATCTGTCGAGGCATCTCAGAGAAAAGTGAGGAAGTACATAATTTGAAATTGGAATTTTTACACTAATCACCCTGTAAATCTGAAACCGGAAGTCGGATCCAAATAAAATTCAGGAACTGTATGAGACATTTATACCTTTCAGTACCGTTTCGAACGAAAAGACGTAGGTAATCCTCAACAAATAGAAAATCAGTAAAAAAATGAAGTTAAGTGAGTGTTTTGCGTCAAGTGTAGAGAAGAACTAATTTCGCTTAAAATAAATATTTTTTTACATTTTGACATAATACGATAGTACGTCTAGTAAATTTGTGAGCAAATACCACCTTAACCATTTTCATTTTTACATGGAACAATATTTAGTTTTATCGTTTGAAACAATTATAAATTCAAATATCATTGACCCAAGGCACTCGTCCTGGTGGATGCCTTGGGCCAAATTTCAACAAATTTTCAAGTTCATATTTTATGTATGAATTACAAAACAATTTATTTTACAAAAAAATTCACAATGGTGGTATACTACAATACCGACTCTCCCCTACATATTTTGTTGAATATATTTTTTTTGGTGGTTGTAGTTGAAGACTATTACTATCGATTTAGTAATAAAATGCATGTTATCAATGATAATGCAACTGACACGAATGCCATAAAGATGGTAAAGTGTCATTAATAAAAAAAAAAGATAATGCAGCATTTTCAATATAAGGTATTACGATAAGGTATCTAAATTCAAAACCATATTTCGTTTTAAAGGTCAATTGTGACAGATATTGTAACTCGTAAAGTCAACATCAAATCCAAAAACAAAAACAATAGCGTATGTATCGCACACATAAATACACATTCATTTGCTCAGTTCGTCGATCTGAATCAATTGGTCTATGACAGTTGGCCAGGGAAAGTTTTCTAAAGTTTGAGTGAACTCTATGTCTATTTTTTATATTTTTAAAAAAATGAAACCGCTTCTTAATCAACTTATTGGTGTGATAATTCTTTTTTGTCAATCAAGTAGTCTCATTATAACACTTCCTTCATCGAGCTAAATTTTGAAAGATCAGATGCAATAATTTCCAGATTGATTGGAATAATTAACAACAGTGCGCTCTAATGCTTACGTCACTTATTTGGTTGCATTCCTGGAACCGAAAGTATCAGCAATAATTTATTTGTACTTGATCATTGGTCCATTCGCAGCTTTTATACTTGCTAAAATACTGTGGATGGAAAAAGTGGGGTTGTCATTCATTGCGTCATTTATTCGGTTATATCTCCAGAGCCAGTCTTTTCCAGTTACCTTCGCGATTTTTGACAGTTTCATTACGGTTACTTAGGATTAAATGTAGGCCGTTCAGTGAAGAATGGAATAGCGAAAAATATGGGATAGTAAAAAACATAGTTATTCGGAGATGTTCAAAACAATAATAATTCGTTATTTGAGCCTGTCCAGAACAAAATTCATATAATAAAACATTAAATGAAACTTATTACTGATAGCACTTAGTACTTTGTATGACCTCTTTTTACACAAACGACTGATGCCAGGTTAAGGGGCATGTTTTCCACAAGTTTTTTCAAATAACTCTTGATTCCCACGTCTTTTGTAGAGCAGTGCAAGGATTGAGGGGCAGTTTGTTCGCGGTTCGTCTCGTCATTCATTGCCGCATCAGTGGTATTGTTGTTGATTTCGTTGCTAGTTGCTCTAGATGCGTCTTGTTGTACATTGTTTGCAGTTGCTGGTTGGTTGGATGGTAAGTTGTTAACTGCAGCTGGTGTACATTGTTCTATAGGGGATACTGATGGTTTCGTTGAAGGAGATGCTTTATTGTTGTTGGTAGCTGTCACAGGTGTACTGGGGTTGCTTGGGTTTGATGTGAAGGAAGCGCCGTTGTCATTTGGTGTTGTTGTCTCCTTGTCCAGTTTATCACATGGCTTACCGTAGTGAACAGCTTTTTGGCAATATTGACATGTGATCATCTGATTGTCATAGGTAACAAGTGATTTGCACGGGATTCTTGTATCCTGACCGAATGTCACAGAGGAAGGTATAGGCCTCCTCAAGCGCATGCGTAACAAACGTACGCCATTTACAATACCGGGGAAAAAATTCTTCCACTTTTCTTTTTCGATAGAGAGAATATCTCCGTATTGGGACATAGTTTTGCGAATATTAGGATCGATGACGCGTGATGGAAGATCATGCAACAGGCACTTCTATAGCACTATCTTTCATATATCAGGTGTACAACTTTACTTCCGCCGTTTTCCGATAGATGGCTGAGGCTAGTCAAAATACATAGATAATAATGCCTTTAGAGTGAGTGTGTACAGTGCCTAACGAATTGTCATCGCCGTTTCAGTGACAGTTGTTCTTGTTTTCGTGTTATTTACGCTCGAAAATGTCTGTTTATGTGCCCAATTCTCGCCATTTGCGGGAAGTTTTACTTTTCTGTTACAATTCGAAAAAAATGCAGCTGAACCGCATCGAATGCTCTCAGAAATTTATGGTGATGCTGCTCTGAGTAAAAGAACGTGTCGGGAGTAGTTTCAACGTTTTAAAAATGGTGATTTCGATGTCGAAGACAAACATGGTGGTGGAAGAGAAAAAACCTTCAAAGATGAGCAACTAGAAGGATTGCTTGATGAAGATTCGTGCCAAACCATCACAGGAGATCGCTACCGAACGCAACTGATGCGCCTTAGTCGTTCGCTAAAAGAAAAGCGGCCACAATATCAATAGCGACATGACAAAGTCATCCTCCAACACGACAATGCTCGGCCTCACGTCGCAAAAGTGGTCCAAAAGTACCTGGAAACGCTGAAATGGGAAGTCTTGCCCCACCCACCATATTCCCCAGATGTAGCCCCTTCTGACTTCCACCTATTCCGTTCGATGGCACACGGCCTGGCAGATCAACATTTTCAATCCTTCGAAGAGTTGGAAAAATGGATTGCTTCATGGATAGCGTCAAAAGTGGACCACTTTTTTCGAGCCGGGATCCGAAAATTGCCGGAAAGATGGGAGAAAGTTGTCGCTAGCGACGGGCAATACTTCGAATAATATATCTGTAAGCACTTTTTCGCAATAAAGCTGTTAATTTTGGAAAAAAAAACGGCGGAAGCAAAGTTGTACACCTAATATACTGGAATGTTGTACTTGATATTTTCATACTCCACATAGTGCACATTATTATTGTCTTTAGCGAATTGAATTGCATCCAACTCTTTATAGAACTGGATATAAACAACATTATTGGTCTTATTGCATTAAAGTAAATGCACACGTTTAATGTCAAGATGCATTTGCTCCTTAAGCAAATCTTCAAGTTCTCGTATCGAAGGTCGAATTTTGCACTGTCTGAAGTCAACATCAATCATTTCTTTCGTGTCGGTGGTAGCTTTTGTTCGTTTGGTTCACTCATTTCAAGGTCGTTCTATTGTTCACTACACAATACTGCACTTGGTTTCTTCTGTCCCGAACGTAAGCAGTTTTGTTTTATCGACTGACTTCGATGAGATGAGAAAGCGAACTGATTTGCGAGCTGTATGTTTCGGATCGTTGTATTGTTGGAACAAGAAGCCATTCTGCACGGAACCACCCGCGATCCCATTTCAACCAGAATATTAGTTGATTTTCTGAATTCGATTGGTTAAAATTTGGTACAACTAATCGATTGTTGTTTTAACTAAACTGTTATTTTTGTTTTTCGATTAGCAGAAACGATGGTTGAAACAACTAATTTAACTGTTTGAAAAAAAAATGCTGTCAATTAGCGAGGACACATACCTTTCAATTTCAACAAATATTTTAGTTGAAAAAACTGGTGTTGTTATTGAAACAAAATTCTGTTTGTTGAAAAAAAAATCGGTTTTATTTGTTTTAGACATTTTCGTTGAATCAACTCGAACAATATCATTGATTTGCGAAAATAATCAAAATATACTTACTGATACACGTCATGATCTATTTGAAATAAGTTCGGTATGTTGAGATTCATAAAATAAATATCGTTGTTAAAATATAAACAGTATTTTATATTGACATGTAATATCATTAGGGCTGGGAAAACTACCGATCACTGCTGATTTCAAGTGATCTTAACCAAGGAATAAATTATCATTACGAAATCAGAACTGATCTGATCTCTAAGTGGTTTTTTGTATGATCATGATCATGTCAAGTCGAGATCAGTAAAGGTCTTAATTCTAAAAAAAACCTCTGATTCGATCGGAAATGATTGATGTAGAAAAACGTTTTTAATCAGCAAAAAGCGCCCGGAGGGGCGAGTAAATCAGCGAAATTATTAAATTTACCTAAAATGAGTATTGAAAGATGATGCCTTCAAACGGTTGAACTAAAGTTATGCACTGATAATTTTAGTCAATTTATATAAGGTTGGGTGCATCAACCGCTGGGAATTGGAATTTTGCGACGGCAATTCAAACCCGCAATTCAAACGCAGCGCGTTCTGTGTGTTTGAAACCCTTCGCTTCTGTTACTTTTATAAATTAAATTCATGTCAAAAAGCGTTTTATTGCTAATGCATGAACATCATCATCGGTATCAAACAGCTGGAAGTAAATCAATGATCGAATTTGATGCATAAAATTTTTGCGCATACCTGAAAGATTACGAGATGATCATTCATTAACATTTTCTAATTTGTCACCAAATCTTTTTCGTCTTAAACAAGGTTTTTTTTTCATAAATACGTTTACTTCATAGGCAATATACATAAGTTTTTCTTCGCCGTGGCATCCACAATACATAGTAGTTTAAACCTAATACATTTTGAATATCATATTAGTATGTTGGTACTCATTAGTTAATCTAAACATTGTTTTTATCAAGCGAGTTGCTATTTTAAATTACATTAAATAAAATACATTTATTTTGTACATGATCTTATAACTTTTTCAGGTTTGTTTGTATCTTCTTAAACAAGGTTAACTTTATCACTACACCGCTGTTAGATAAACACTTGTTATCATAAATTTCTCAAATCGAATGAACACAATATCACCAAACGCTTTAACCATCGATGTTGTTTTCATTGGCATTTTGAAGCGACGCGAACAGATTTCAACTAAAAAAGCTGTTGATTTTGCATTGCGATTATTGTTTTGCTTTCAACTGTCTCCGGCATTTGACAGCATTCAAAACAACGTATTTTTCAACTACTTGAATATATGCAAATCAAAAACCATATTGGTTGAATCAAAAAGAAATTAGTTAAATCAACTATCGCAAAAATAAAAAACTGCGATATCGCAATTTTATGATCGAAAGGTTCTCCGTGTGTAGACCAATCATCAGTAAGGACGGTTTCAAATTTTCAAAACAATATTCAATGTACTCATCTGCATTCATAATCTCATCGATTAGAGCCAATTTCTCAACTCCGGACCAGTGCTGTAAAACTTCATTCAATTCAATTGAAACTGAATGTGGAACACATTGACGATCTCTCTAATGCAGTAAACTTCACTCTCTGACACACACAATGTTTGCTGACGGCCCGAACGGGCAGCATTCAATTCATCACTCGTTTCTCTTCAATCGAGGCTCAGTTTAACCACCGTCAGTTGATCTCTTGAAATGTCAAAATATTTCTTTCAATAGTGTGAGAGCGGCCTTCAAATGAGGTTCATGTAAACATTCGAATTGGTTCAAGATAATAGATGAAAGACAAACCAGATAGCTGAAATATCAATCACAGAATACACATAAATTAATTCTTTCGTCCTTTAGTTTTCATTTTTAATACTTTACTCCATTTATAATTCTATTCGTTCGAATTTGCTTACTACCAAGAGCGAAGGCGTTGAAGCAGGTAGACTACTTGGCACTCGAAACTGAGCAAACAAAACTTCAAATGACTAGGTACGATTAATCAACTGACGATGAGTTCCGGGAGCTTCACTTGAAAATGGCAGCAAAAGTCAAAGAATTAGTAGTGATATGCTGACTGTCAGCGGCCATAAATTTCATTTTCATCTTATATTATTCGATTGAAAATGAAATTTTACCGCACTGCTCCGGACCACGTAAAACACCCTTACACCATGATGTTACTTCCGCCATGCTTCACAATCTAAAAGTCTAATCTCCTCTGTGCGGCGAAAAACAAGTTTAATTTCTCTCCCCGCTCTGACAACATCAACGAGAGCTCTACACTTTTACACGTATACACAACAGTTCTATACAGTGTGCACGCATCATGATAGCGCGTGTATATTTTCTTTTATCTATAGCACAAGATCGCATCAGAGTACTAAAGAAGAGCACCAAAATTCTCTGAAGTGGATGCAGATGTTTTCACCGTAGTGTACACAATGATGTGCAATCTGGTGTACGGCTCCTATAAGAGAAGTGTGAGGCTCGCATGTTCAATAAAAATACAACTTCTCATTGATTTATTAATTTTCTCTATAGCGATGAAAAATGTGAGAACAAAGCAACACAATTTTCATGATTTCATGTACATGCGAAAAATTAATCAATTTAATGTTTTCTTTATAATTATAGAGCTTACTATTCGATCTGTGCAGTTTTTATCTGGTCAGGCTGAAATAACAAAGTATATTAGTTTTGAACATCTCCAAAGATCTATGACTTTTAATATCTCATATTTCTAGCTGTTCCATTTTGCACTTAAAGGTCTAGATTTAGTCTTAAGCAACCGGTTTTCTATCAGAAATGAAGCTGTCAGAAATCGCTCATGTAACTGAAATAGACGCACTTTTTTTCTGGCTAGTACTGTATGCCGGTTATGTAATTTATACGATAATTTCACCGGAACCATTCATTTGAACGTGATCTGCGACCATATCATAACTTTAAATGAGCCCAAGTTGGTCCTAATGGATTCAGCCACCTTTCATTATGCGGATTGACAAAAGTGTGATTTGTCGGTTACGTCACCTATCTCCGGATCCGGAAGTGTTCGCCATTAGGCATTTTAACTTCTCAAATAGTCCAACAGTAACTTTAAAACGAGTCTAATTACGAAATATTTTCTTAACAGGATCAGGTATATCCGGAAAAATTCAGCAAAAGAATCAGCATTTTTTTTGTTGTCGCTTATAAGATAAAATTTCCGGTGCTGGGAGTGGCTGCTATTTGTTATTAGAATTGATCAATGACATAATAATAGTTTAAAACTAGCTGCAGATTAGTTAAATCGGGTTTAGTTGTCTCCGAGAAAATGAGCGGATAGAAAAATGGTGTGGTTTGTCGGTTACTTCACTTCTATGACTATATCTCCGGAGCCGGAAGTGTCAGCCGTATTATCTTCGAGCTTCATCCACAACCCAATAGTAGCTTTCTAACGAGCCGAAGCTTGTTGGAATCGATTCTGCCATCTCCGATAAAATTGAGCGGAATGAAAAAGCGTTGAAAAGTGTACACTCTGTAGTGCTATCGAACACTATGATGAGTGATTAGGGCCTCCGTTAGGAATTGACGCGGCCCAGCATTTGGTTGCAAGTGTGTCGACTGGTTTCACTCTTTACTCCACATCACCAGAAGTCGGTTTCATGTGAATATTTATTAGAAAGATTATACAATTTCACCCGTTTTTTGCTCCCAATTTGCAGCGCGCGTTATCGTATAAGTATGTTCGAGTGCTGTTTTCCACATGCCTTGAAAGTTCATGTACAATTTTCCCAAGTATGCAGGGGTGCTGTACGCGTTACAACCAACGTTGCACCATTATTGGCGGCTGCAGAAACAGTGGTAGCGGCAGTGCTTCGAATGGGCCAACCAGATTCGTGCATACGCGTTGCAAAGTAACATATGCCAAACTAGTTGCTGCAATGCTCTTAAAACAGATACTTTGGTAATGGAAATAGATCCAGTTTTCACGCGAATAATTTTACGCTGCCCTTCTCCAATCTGCTAAGAAGGCAAAATCATAAGCATGCAGATATGGAATTCTAAGCGATGCATGAGCACGCAATCATTTTGGTCACACAGGAAAAACCAAAACTAGCACGCCGAGTTTGATGCTATCGCTCAATCTAGAGGACCAATTTGGGATAAACGGTGGTAACGCAGAACGCATCCATTTAGTTGGATGTTGGATAGTTCGAATTAAATGCGAACTTGCAGTCGTATCGTTAGAATAAATTAGTACATACCGTACGTTATCCATTGCATGTAGAGAGGATACACAAATGGTTATCTCGGTACAAACAGTTGCGTTGACATTGTTGACGAGTAGTCTTGATGCAATAAAGGTTTAACCATTGGACTGATGTTATGAATTAAAGTTTTAAATTCCTGCATTGTCCGATGCTAACGTTTTCATATCTCTGCTCTGTTGTACTATACAGAGAAGCCTACGAAAGTTTACTTTGTTACTTTACTAACTCAGGAACATGTTTGAAGCCGATCTCTGAATGTGTTACGATATAACTTAAAATCACAAATCAGCGTCAGTGGCTGAGCGGTAGGTGAACAAACAACATGAAAGTCGGATCAAATAAATTTAACAGCACCCTATGGAAGTAAGACCTTTTATTTTAATCCAAGTTTATGAAAAATGTTTAGGCCATCTTTGAAAAATCTAAGTAAATTCCGTTTGTGAGCTTTTTGACTACTATTTCGGGTACTACCGGAACCGGAAACTTGGAGTTAATATGGTCAAAGTCGATTTGTTGTCCACCAACTAACAAGTTCTTTCAAATTGGAATAGTTTTAAGTGCAGGATCGTTTCAACTTTCTTTGCATCGTTACTTTAAACGACGGTTTTTAATTCTCAATACTCATCTTATAATACCGAAATCGGAAGATGGATCCACATGTAATTCAATAGACACCTATGAAAATACAAGATCGTTTATTTAAATTTTAATATTACAAAAATCGGTTAAGGGAATATATGGGGCATTCCACGCAAAATCAGGCACCCAAAAAATTTTTTTCGGTGAAGAATTCGAAAATATTCCACACGTTTTTTTTTTCATTCCAATATGGTACGTGGAATTTTCGAGATATGTTTTTTTGAAGTTTCGCATTTACAGAAAAGAGCCATTTTTCAACGGCTTATACTGTATGATCTAATAAAGATACAAAAATTTGCCCAAAGACATGAAATGTGCGTCTTTCCCTTAGCTCAAATAGGCGATTCCATAAAACAACTTTTATAGTTCATTGAAGGAAAACAGTTAAAAACAATAAACAAATAAAAAAAATTCAAACTTCGGCCTGATTTTTTTTCTTTTTTTTTTGTTGGAAAAAGAAGCCTTAGGGTTTCAACTCAATCTTGGCAAAGTTTCAGAGTGGAAAGATTAATATATTCGAAGCAGTGAATTTTTCAATCACAACCCGCACGCTCGGATACGTGTTTCACAGATTAATCTGTGTTTCACAGATTTTCAATTTTCTGCACAGATTTTCACAGATTTCTGAAATCGATGACAGATGAGCCCCTAAAAGTTTTCAATTTGCTAGGGATAACTGAGAGAAAATAAATATGGAACAGAGAGCGGTTGGAAGTAGTTTTCAACGTTTTGCACAGTGGAATTTTCACTATCAAAAGAATGGCACGTCGCGCAAGTTTACAAATGATCAATGATTGGCAAATTTCGACCGCGAATGAATTGTACGAATGGGGACGGGTATAGCGTGATGGGTAAGTCGATACCTTTCACGCAGCCCACCTGGATTCGATTCCCAACCCCGCAAATAGGGTCGGAAGGTTTTTCTGGCCCGAAGAGGTAAATGACCTCAAGGTTGAAACCTCTATAATCGAAACAAAAAAAATTACGAATGGGCTAGGAAAGCATCTTTTCTACCCAACATTTCAGTCATATTGAAATGTACCGAAGATTATGCAAAAGCAGAAAATTTTTCTTAAAACCGTTTCGAAAAATGTAAAACTATTTCTGGAACATAATCGTTTTACTATGTTGAGCCACACGGAGACAAGGAATCAAAAATGGAAGTTTCTTTTCAGGGGACGGGTATAGCGCGATGGGTAAGTCGATGCCCTTTCACGCAGCCCACTTGGGTTCGATTTCCATTCCCGCACATAGGGTCAGGAAATTTTTCTGGCCCGAAGAGGTGAATGACATTATGGTTAAAACCTCTATAATCGAAACAAAAAAAAAGTTTCTTTTCCCAGGACACGTTTGAAGTATTGAGTTTTTGTAAACCAGAAATTCCAAATCATAGAAAAATGGCAACTGTGTAAAAACTGTATGTCACCACTATTTTATTAATCACGTAAATCCTTTGCCCCAATTTACCCGCTTTTTGCCTACACGGTGCACACAAAACATCATTTGCTTGCAAAAAAATCGAATTTCTCAAGAAGAGAAGAAGAAACTCGACGCAATGAATGTTTTCTGATTTTTGAGTTCATTTTTACACCACGATCTTAACTGAAACGCTACTAACAATAAACTGTCAAAGTTCGATCAGTGGCGTGACATGTGTCGACAAGTTAAGCCCGTATTCGAGCGAGTTGCGCTGCGGTACACTCCGCGCCTGCGGGTCGTGATTGAAAAATTCACTACTCTGAAAATATTAATCCTTCCACTCTGAAACTTTGCCAAGATTGAGTTAAAACCGAAAAAAAAGATGAAAATATTTGTGGATGGCTGATTTTGTGTCTAATACAAAGTTTAGTGGAAGAAGTTCGCTTAGCTTGGTATTTTTAAGGGTTTTATGCAAATTTTATTTGAACAAACGAGAGACAATTTGTTGGTATTTTCTAATCGGAAATCGGAACCCAGGGTAGCCTGAGTTAATTTGATAGAACGTTTACTAACAAAGAAAAACGATTGAAATCTCGGCGAACGACCACTAAAAGTTAAAACCGTGTATAAATAAATTATATAATTAGTATATAAATAATGATTGGATACAGATTTTTTCTACGTTTTTTGCTTCACTGCTTTAAGAAACGATGTAAAATTTTAAACATTTTTAATTAAATTATTTTTTTTTTAAACTGTAATCCCGGTACCGAAAGTCGTATCTGGATGGATTTGTATGGAATTTTGTACCATACCATATGAACTGAGTTTAAGAAAATCGGTTAAGCCATCACTGAAAAAAGTGAGTGCATGTTTATAAAAAACCTGTTTTAATCAACCAAGTTGTTTCAGTTCGGTTTCACATCTCAACTAAGTCAGTCGATGAAATAAAACCGCTTACGTTCGGGACAGAAGAAACCAAGTACAGCATTGTGTAGTGAACAATAGAACGACCTGGAAATGAGTGAACCAAACGAACAAAAGCTACCGCCGACACGAAAGAATACAATTGTTGTTGACTTCAGGCAGTGCAAAATTCGATACGAGAACTTGAAGGTTTGCTTAAGGAGCAAATGCATCTTGACATTAAACGTGTGCATTTACTTCAATGCAATAAGACGAATAATGTTGTTTACATCCCGTTTTATAAAGAGTTGGATGCAATTCAATTCGCAAAAGACAATAACAAGGTGCACTATGTGGAGCACGAGAACATTAAGTACAACATTCCAGTATATATGGAAGATAGTGCTATAGAAGTGCGTGTGCATGATCTTCCCTCGAGCGTCACCGATTCATATATTCGCAAAACTATGTCCCAATACGGAGAAATTCTTTCTATCGAAAAAGAAAAGTGGAAGAACTTTTTCCCCGGTATTCTAAATGGCGTACGTTTGTTACGCATACACTTGAAGAGGCCTATACCTTATTATGTGATTTTCGGTCAAGAATTCCGTGCAAATCAATTGTTACCTATGACAATCAGATGGCCATATGTCAATATTGCCAAAAAGCCGATTGCTGATGCGTCTTGAATATAAAAAAATTTGAACAACCAATTTTAAAAAAGTTTCTCCAGATTTCTTCATGGGCGCTCAAAATTATGCTTTAAAACTTTTGAACACACTTCACCCTGTAGTTTCGGAACCGGAAGTAGAAATAGGATGAAATTCAAACGTACACTCTTAGAAAAAATTAAATTTACGATCGACGTAAATTCAACATGCCGTAATTTCTTCGGTGATGACACAATATTACATCTTCTAACATGTAAAAATAAATTTTGCGTCTGTATCGATGTAAGCTTGAGCCAAATTGACTTTGAAGTTAATGATATGACTTATCTCTACATGCTTTCAATTGTGAATGTAAGTGAATCACGACGCTCCGTCGTGCATCTATAGATATGTAAATTTTCTAAGTGTGTACACAACGTATGTTTAGTATGGCAAGTTCAGAGGACTTTTTTACGTTCTTACCTTGTTATGTATAGAAACACGCTCTTGAAATAATTATTTTTTTGTAATATCGGAACCGGAGGTAGTATTCAAATAAAAGTTATTGCTTTTTGACTATGTGATACCTTTAATTTAAATTTAAGTTTGTAAAAATTCATTTGAATTTAAGTTTGTAAAATTCAGCCATGGAGTGCTTGTTTTTTTTTGATATTTTTGCACATATTACCCTGTAACACGGGAACCGAAAGTCGGATCCGAAAAAATTTAAATGTGTTCTATAAAAAAGTATGGCTTTTCATATAAATATTACACTGTGAAAATCTTTTCAACCATCTCCGACAAAATTAAGTGCATATTTTGATGCCATTTTTCGCACGTATCGGCATGTAATGCCGGAACCGGAAGTCTGACTAGGATAAAAATCAGCAGCGTTCTATGGGACCATACGCCCTTTCATATGAATTCGAGTTTGTGAAAATCAGTACAGTAATATCGGAGCAAATCAAGTGCATATTTTTTGCACATACACGCGCACACAAAGATATTTTGCGATCTCGGCGAGCTGAGTCATGTGTTATTCTGGATGTATTAGGTGTACAACTTTGCTTCCGCCGTTTTTTCCAAAATTTAAAGCTTTATTGCGAAAAAGTGCTTACAGATGTATTATTCAAAGTATTGTCCGTCGCAAGCGTCAACTTTCTCCCATATTTCCGGAAATTTTCGGATCCCGGCTCGAAAAAGGAGTCCTTATTTGACGCTATCCATGAAGCAATCCATTTTTCCAACTCTTCGAAGGATTGAATATGTTGATCTGCCGTGTTCCATCGAACGGAATAGGTGGAAGTCAGAAGAGGCGACATCTGGGGTGGGGCAAGACTTCCAATTTCAGCGTTTCCAGGTACTTTTTGACCACTTTTGCGACGTGAGGCCGAGCATTGTCGTGTTGGAGGATGACTTTGCCATGTCGCTCTTGATACTGTGGCCGCTTTTCTTTTAGTGCGCGACTAAGGCGCATCAGTTGCGTTCGGTTTTAAGAGCTCGTAGTAAATTGTTATTCATCTTTGAAGGTTTTTTCTCTTCCACTATCATGTTTGTCTTCGACATCGAAATCACCATTTTTAAAACGTTAAATTCACTCCCGACACGTTCTTTTACTCAGAGCAGCATCACCGTAAGTTTCTGAAAGCATTCGATGCGCTTCAGCTGCATTTTTTTTAATTGTAACAGAAAAGTAAAACTTCCCGCAAATGGCGAGAATTGAGCACATAAACAGACATTTTCGAGCGTGAATAATACGAAAACAAGAACAACTGTCACTGAAACGGCGATGACAATTCGTTAGGCACTGTACACACTCACTTTAAAGGCAATATCATCTATGTATTTTGACCAGCCTCAGCCGGTACAGCCACCTATCGGAAAACGGCGGAAGTAAAGTTGTACACCTGATATTGTGGAACACTCTTTAGAACAGTTTCGAAGAGTTTTTACGTTACTTGCATCGTCTCTTTTTACGGTGGCTTTGGCATACTGTAACTATACTATAAGGTCTTTTAATTAAATCTAAGTTTGTGAAAATCGGTGTAGTCTTTTCTTTAAAAAAAATCAGCATGAAATCCATTTTAAAGTTTTTGTTCAGTTGTTTTCTGGGACAGGAAATCTGGGACCGTTAAAACTAAATTGAGTTCATTTGGTCATCAACTGAACTTTTTTTATAAGAAACCACTCATTGTTGAGCTCTTGTATGACCTACCTAAAATTAGGTAGGGAAAAATATTTGGGTTGCACCCGAATTTTGGATAAATAACCGATTACTCGTTTTTAAGGTTAATAGTGAGCGTTATTTGCTCATTCTGAGCTGAGAGCTGAGAGCTCTTAGATTCCAGAATTGACAAGAGAAATTTTTGGAGCCCCATAAAGGCCTTTTTACTGCCATTATTAGTGCTTACTGGTTACCAGGGCAATCGCGAAAAGTTTTGATCTCGACAGAACGACGCATCATCCCATGCTTCGGACAAATCGATTGATTTATTAAAGATTGTCGGCGGTGAAACTGTCATGAATTCAAATGAAACCAAATTTAGGCCAAAATTTACATTAGTTCAAGTGAGATCTGCTGTCTCTGTTCGATAGATGAGTAAAATGAACATAGGTGCATTTGCCTCGAGTATTCGCATCGCTATAGCAGTAGTAAGGCACTGTTTCTAGTTGCATTTCCTAACTGAGATTTTCTAACATAAGACAATGACGTTTATATGCGATTTTCAATGGTGTCAGGTTGAGGCGCGTAATTGGATATTCATTTTAGGAAATTATCAGACAAAATGTATCAATCAGGTTTTAAAATTACTTGTACTGATTTAGTAAGTCGTTTTTGGCTATGTATTACAATGTTGCAAATGTAACCTCATTGAGATTGAGTTCTGAAATTATATTTAAGGTAAGCTACCTGAAACAGATTGCTGGCCATTCAACCGATTGTGTAATTTAATGTGAAAAAGTAAAACTAGTACCAAAACAGCCTGTAATTCATCAATCATTGCACCTATCCAGGTCAATTAACTGAAATGACTTCGTGCATGGTATCGATGGTAGCGCTACCGAATGGCGGAGCCTTCATTGCGGCCATGTATACAAGCATGGCTTCGGCAAATGCTATATTTCATCTAATTCGACTTTTCAGCTCGATTTTATTACGTTGCGTGCATGTTAAACATGATTTAATTACTCACTTCCGTCGAGCTCACCAAGTGCTCAGGCCCTCTAAGGCAGCCCGTAGCACAAAATCTGTCGTCGTGTCACCCATGGTCAATCGGATTAGCATTAATTACGGTGGCTGTTCGGCTATGGACCCCGTTCCTTCTACGATCGGTTCTGTAAGTATGGTTAGAATCGGGCCTAATAGTTATGTATTTAATTTTTAATTACAACACGGGCATATATGAACTGAACCACAAACATTCGACGCGGCATGGATTGGTAATCTTTTCCAGTTGAAAAAATTAGGCACAAACCCTAAATCATATTTAAAGGCTACCTGCTGATTAAATGAACATTTCGCACGATGAAATTTAGTATAAGTAAGGAGGTATGGTATTAAATAGTTTCTATTTTCTAAGTATAAATCAAAGTCGAATTCTAGTGCAGTTTGAGTTGAAGCTGATCGATCTGTCACGTCGTGGTGCTATCAAGTGACTACCTTTTAGTTTTTTCAAAATTAAGTACTGCATTTTATATTAAAATATCAAAACACGGAGCATATTTATTAGAAGTATTTCGTAAAATAATGTTCAAGAGCTCAAATTTTAAAATCTGGCACTAACCACTGATTTTTTTGCCGCACTCATGAATATTGCATGCTTTTTATAAAGTTGAGTTCGACAACTGTTCGTTTATCAGAACAATAAACTTAAGGCGCTTTAGTATACTACAGTAACTATATGCTATAACAGCTATAACAGAATCAAGTAACAAAAAGAATGAATAGTACAAATTCTGTTATTGTAGTCTTTTTCGACATGTATGCCCGATATTTCAGATTGATTGGCTTATTCCGGAGAAGTCAAACCCACTAGAACACCTCGTAATCATTGTGCTTTTGCCTTCTCAAGACCACAATAAAGTCTTTATTTCGCTACATGCGAATACAGGAAGTGCATGATTTCCGGTTTGCTGGCTCCTCGACGATCCAAGACTGATGCTACGACACGAAATTACTTGATCTAGTATCTGAAGATGGATATTACTTACATTGAGATTTCCCCATTGAAGGTAGTTCTCCTGAAATCGACGCTTCTGATACCCGTCTACGAATTGACCGGAAGGATGTCGAAGACAGTCTAGTGATTGCAGTTGGAAGGTGGTTTTCGGTTCACGACAATCCCGCTCCAGAGACAGGCATTACGTCGTGATCCTATTACACCGATCTAGAATTCTCCGACGAAAGAAGTTCTTTCGACAACGAATCTCTTGTAACTCGTACCCGTGGTTGTAGCGATTAAACGACAAGTCTCTGGTGATGGATATAGCCAGCACCGACGAAGAAAGTTTTCCCGACACCGAATCTTCTTTAATACCACACGTGACACCCGGATGAGTACTAAAGTCGTTCCGGAAATTTCGGTGCTCGTCTACGAATTGAGTTGTGATGTGCTTCTGTAGCTCCCAAATTACATCTAGACTGAGTAACACCGACAAAGAGTTCCCCAACAAAGCTCTTCCGACACCGAATCTCCAGTTATACCACACGGGGCACCTGAACAAGTGCCGAGATCGGTCCGGTAATTGCACTTGAAGCATGGCTTCCATATCTCCAGCTTTCCGTCGACTTTAAACTGTTGTTGGGGCGGCTACTCGATTAGTCCGCACCGACGGAGAGCTCCTTAGCGAAGAAAGTTTTCCCGGAACCGACGCTTCCGATAAATGAAGAATAATCGACCGAAGGGAAGTCCAACGATTCCGATTGCTGGAAAAGTTTCAAATAACTAGCACCCCGACGATCCTAGGCAGTGTTACGTCGCGATCTGCTCATCCAGTTAGGATCTAGACTACACCGACAGAGAATTCCCCGACGGTGGAACTGCTCTCGAACCGTCGTTATCTGGAAATCGCGAAGATCACAAGTTCTGGTACGTGCTCGAACTCTTCGAAATGATTCTCGCAAACTTAGATTCAAATGAAAGTTATTTTTGTTCCATACGCTATTTACAGATTTCATTCGAATCCGAATCCGGGTCCTGAAATACACGACGATAAGTGGTTAATATTTTATACCCAGGCAATACACGTGAAAAAACGCAGTACACGAAAATGTACTGTAACTGCTTTGGAAGATGTTGGCATTTAACGAAGATATATGTAGTTGTGTTACAGATGACATTGAATAGGAACAAATCATAGAGATAAATGCTGAACAATTTAGAAACGGTATTGTTATGTGTAATACTGGAGCAGATCATTTCATCGGCGTAGATCCTAATACTTCTAGAGCTATATCATTCAAAGATAACACTTGGATCAATAAGTCCCGAGACTAAAGCAGAGATGGCGCTCGTAGTAAACCAGTAACCACGTCTTTCTAGAGTACTAACCTTTGCTTGAAACGGGTCAAAATTTTAAGTCGATCCGACCAGAAACAGCTGAGTTATCGAGATTGGAGTAAAGTCGTTTTGTAGTTTGTTTAAAAAATGGAAAAAACCGAGTTTCGTGTTTTGATAAAACATTGTTTTTTAATGGGTAAAAACACCGTGCAAGCGAAACAATGGATTGAAAAATGTTATCCGGACTCTTGTCCATCAAAAGCAACGATTTGTCGGTGGTTCGCCGAGTTTAAACGTGGTCGCACCGACACAAATGACGACCTGTGGAAGCCGTTACACCGGAAAATGTGAGTGAAGTGACAAAAATTATAATGAAAGATCGTAAAGTGAAGCTCCGTGAGATTGCTGAGATGACACAGATATCATATGGAAGTGTATTTACTATCCTTCATGAAAAATTGAGCATGAAAAAGGTTTTTTCCAAGTGGGTGCCGCGATTGCTTTCGATGGAACAAAATGCACCCTGCCACAAGTCGATGAAAACAATGGCGAAATTGAACGAATTGGGCTTTGATCTGCTTTTCCACTTCTCATACTCGCCAGATTTAGCCCCCAGGGACTACTGGCTTTTAGCTGATCTTAAAAAAATGCTTCAGGGAAAAAGATTTGGCTCAAATGAGGAGGTCATCGCTGAAACTGAAGCTTATTTTGAAGCGAAAGATAAATTTTTTTATAAACATTGTATTGAAAAATTGGAAAAACGTTGGAACCATTGTATTACCCTAAAAGGTGATTATGTTGATGAATAAAAAAAATTTTGCAAAAAAAAATGTTGTTTCCATTGTTAATCTCGGGACTTATTGATACACTCAATTTATTTATTGTTAGCTTTTTATTTAATCAGTTCCATATTCTTTATAATTATCATTTTTTTACGAAAGCGTAGTTTTTAAAACTGTTTAAACCGTGTTAATTGCGAAAACCGTTCACATAAAACCGCGTAAATTGTGGAATCCGTTTAAAAAAAGCCGTGCAGAAAAAAACCATGCGAAATGCCGTTAAAGGCTTGAAGTTCTGAAAAGGACTATTTTGTTACGGATGATTACATTTGTATTCCAGGATGAAGAGCGCCAGTCAAAGTTTGAGCCTTGACCTATAAGAAATCATTGCATAAATATAATCGTAACACAAATCGTACAATCGCTCATATATTTCAATGTTTCATACATCTCAATATTTGAGTGAAAGAAACTATCAAAATGCTGTACAGGATTCATTTCCGGATTTCAGAAGGACCAAATTGTGTAATACTCTACGATAATAAACACTGGAACATTTTTCTCGAACGCGTAGCAGCCAAATGCTAGGTTTATTGGTGTTCGTTTGGTACGAATTTCGCACTGCAAAAATTTCACGGAGCTTATCAAATTATTCTAGATTTGCACTAAACGGATGATTTTTACCTTCGATTTGTAAAGAAGTAATCTTAATAGCTCTTTAGATAACATTTAGAGTCATTAGAACGGCTGATTTTGTATAATGTTCCCCATCGTTGTCCACTTTTCGTTTTCCAGCAGCTGGATGACGCAAACGTTCGAACTGATTTAATCAATGCCGATTGATTAAATATCAGGTGTACAACTTTGCTTCCGCCATTTTCCGATGGGTGGCTGTACCGGCTGAGGCTGGTCAAAATACATAGATGATATTGCCTTTAAAGTGAGTGTGTACAGTGCCTAACGAATTGTCATCGCCGTTTCAGTGACAGTTGTTCTTGTTTTCGTATTATTTACGCTCGAAAATGTCTGTGTATGTGCCCAATTCTCGCCATTTGCGGGATGTTTTACTTTTCTGTTACAATTCGAATAAAATGCAGCTGAAGCGCATCGAATGCTCTCAGAAACTTACGGTGATGCTGGTCTGAGTAAAAGAACGTGTCGGGAGTGGTTCCAACGTTTTAAAAATAGCGATTTCGATGTCGAAGACAAACATGGTGGTGGCAGATAAAAAGCCTTCAAAAATGAACAACTAGAAGCATTGCTTGATGAAGATTCGTGCCATACCCAAGAAGAACTTGCCGAATCGTTGGGAGTGAGCCAGCAAGCCATTTCAAAACGTCCCAAGGCCCTGGGCATGATTCAGAAAGAAGGAAACTGGGTGCCGTACGAGTTAAAACCGAAGGACGTCTCGGTCTCACGTCGCAAAAGTGGTCAAAAAGAACCTGGAAACGCTGAAATGGGAAGTCTTGCCCTACACGTCGTATTCCCCAGATGTCGCCCCTTCTGACTTCCGCCTATTCCGTTCGATGACACACGGCCTGGCAGATCAAAATTTTCAATCCTTCGAAGAGTTGGAATCCATGATTGCTTCATGGATGGCGTCAAAAGAGGACTCCTTTATTCGAGCCGGGATCCGAAAATTGCCGGAAAGATGGGAGAAAGTTGTCTCTAGCGACTGACAATACTTTGAATAATACATCTGTGAGCATGTTTTTCGCAATAAAGCTTTTAATTTTGAAAAAATAAACGGCGGAAGCAAAGTTGTATACCTGATACTAAACCAATTTTAGTTAGGAGTGGTCAAAATAGTCAAATGGGCGGTCCCAACGGCCACACAAATAGCAAAAAAATTGGAATTTTGGCTTTCAGAAGGACACTGTTCGGAAAATTTTTCTCGAAATCTTTGCAGTCAAATGCTAGCTTTATTTGGGAAGAGGGTCATCTCTCGAAAGCCATTTCGCCGATAGTCGTTTCGCCGAAAGTCATTTCGCCGCAATTGCTTAGGTGCTTAGTAGCTAATAGTCAACAAGTTTTCTTGGTAGCACCGTTCTGAGGTTCATGGATCAATCTTTATTCAAGAGTACAAGAATTAATCTTTATTCAAGAAGTACAATTGTAGGTCGACAGAACGGGCGTTAACGCTATCGTCTTTCATTTTTCTTTATTTTAAATCAATTCTTATTACGATTATAAGACGATTTCAGGATTCGGCGAAATGACCCTTTCGGCGAAATGGCATTCGGAGAAATGGCTTTCGGCGAAATGACCCTGATCCTTTTATTTGCGCTTAATCAAATCATTCAAGACTTTCTCTAAGCTAATGATTTTTACCTTCGATTTTCAAAGAAGTAATCTTAATAGTTATTTATATAACATACAGAGCCATCAAAATGGCTGATTTGCATGATGCATCGTTGTACAGTTTTCGTTTTTGTTCTCCAATGCAAACGACCAATAGCTGGTAAAGCTATCGCTCTTGTTTGAAGCGAAACTCACACTGAGAACGTTGAACAGCTCACAGAACAACTAGTTATTGTTTTTCTGCGGTTAGGCTTGAGGAACGGAACCTCATATTCGTCATTGTCTGATGCAGCAGTTGAATAATGTCGGTAGGTCAACAAAACGGGCGTTAACGCTATCATCTTTCATTTGTCTTTATTTTAAAACAATTCTTATTACTATTATAAGACGATTTCAGGATTCGGCGAAATGACCCTTTCGGCGAAATGGCTTTCGGCGAAATGGCTTTCGGCGAAATGGCTTTCGGCGAAATGATTTTCGGCGAAATGACCCAGATCCCTTTATTTGCGTTCGTTGGGTGCGAGTTTCACTGCGAAAAGTGCATAAAATTAATTAAATCATTCTAGACTTTCTCTAAACTAATGATTTATACCTCCGATTTTCGAAGAAGTAATCTTAATAGTTATTTATATAACATACATAGCCATTAGAATAGCTGATTTGCATGATGCATCGTTGTCCAATTTTCGTTTTTGTTCTCCAATGCAAACAACCAATAGCTGGATGACGCTATCGCTCTTGTTTGAAGTGAAACTCACACTGAGAACGTTGAACAGCTCACAGAAGAACTAGTTGTTGTTTTTCTGCATTTAGGCTTGAGGAATAATGTCGGGTGTAGTTCCATTGTCTTGTTGTAGATGGAGGCCCGCGCACTCGGTGTGTCTTCGTTCATGGATTATCATAATGTGAAGCTATAAAACGTGCAATAGGTTCTATTTAGAGATTCGGTTGATTTTGTTGTTTTGTGTTTGAACCTATTTTTTCACTATATAAATAAATTTACGTAAT
The DNA here is from genome assembly GCF_030247185.1 of Malaya genurostris. NCBI lineage: Eukaryota > Metazoa > Arthropoda > Insecta > Diptera > Culicidae > Malaya > Malaya genurostris. The sequence continues at coordinate 242,394,560 of NC_080571.1, read as the reverse complement.
AAACATGGTATCAACCAGTCTTATTCTTCTATTCATTTCATGGAAGAATTACAGAAAATATTCAAACAGGGAAAAAGTTATTGAGAAATCAAATCTGGAGTAATTTCGTCACATTTTCGTGTTGTGAAATTTTGAAAATGCACCCAGGTGAGTATAGTAAAGAAAGAAGTAGTTCTACGTCAAAACCGTGTAAAAGAAATTTCAGAACATTTAGGGGTTTTGTTGGTTTGTGCAAAAAGCACATATTTTATTTCTATTTCTTCGCGTTTCGCCTTCGGCTCGTCAGTGCTTAAAGCAGTTCAAATTGAACTGCCATCTCGTGCCTAGCAGTTCAACTTAAACCGTTAAGCATTTAAGTTGAACTGCTAGGCACGAGATGGCAGTTCAATTTGAACTGCTTTAAGCACTGACGAGCCGAAGGCGAAACGCGAAGAAATAGAAATAAAATATGTGCTTTTTGCACAAACCAACAAAACCCCTAAATGTTAACATTTTGCGACGGCCAGTAATAAGCCGTCACTCGTTTACGCCTGAGACGTCAGAAATAATATAGCACTTGTGCAATATTATTTTAGGGTTGCATAAGTAGTGCAAACTAGCACTGACGAGCCGAAGGCGAAACGCGAAGAAATAGAAATTTCAGTACAATCCGATTTCTATTCCAGGGCAGTTTTGAAGTGGTGACATGAAGCCAAATTCAATTTTTATAAAAATCATGGTTTAGAGTGGCTTTAGTCTCAAATTCCGTTTTCCACAAAAACATGCACTATAAAGAGAACCAAAAAATTATTTATACCCAAACTGTTACTCTTACTGATAAATGAGTGATTGAAAACAAACCAATTCGCACCGTCTCATTCTGCTATTAACGCAGAAGGCGATAGAATCTAGCCGACGCCGTTCTCACACGGAGTCCACGTTTTTCCTGGATTGCTTGTTTTTATTTTCATCCGTTTCACAGTCTTCACAGTTTTATTTTTCGTTTCACAGTCATCCATCCCTAGATCGGGAACAGAATTTTGGTCAACTAAAATTTGATAAATCATCGAAGTGAGCCACTTTGCATGAAAGTAAAGTGTGTATAAATTAAGCTTTATGTTAATATTTTTTTTAATTGTACCATGATTTATAATGCTACAATTTTTAATAATAACTAAATGTCTCAGCAGAAACTCGCTTGTTTGAAATCCGATACGATCATTTCTCCTAAAAAAAATCTTGCGAATCTAAATTTAGCATCCACATAAAATCTAAAACCTTGACATATGCAAATTGTCTGTCGAATTATTGCTAAAATTATCGACGAGCGTTTGGATGTTAGAATCTCTATTAAGATATCTAAACGTTATCTAATCTTGGGAAAAACGGTTTCATGTTAATAAGAAGGACATTGCTTCCCTCAGTTAGGAAAGTTGCACACACCGATCTACAAGATCTAGATGACCACTTTACAACTTGACCACATTTAGGTTCCTGCTGAAACAAAAGTACTTTGTATAATATTATACTTGGTCATTAAACAGATTAGTCTTCGCGTTTCTGAATATAGTACCAAAACACGTTTTATATATAAATAGATGAATGCATGGAAACATCTAAAGTTTTATGAATACATGTTTTATTTATCAAAGTTTAAAAGGTATCCACAGTATTCTGACTTTTTAAGAGGCAACCGTTCTCCAAAAATAACCTGTTCCAAGTGAACGCCTCGTGATTTCCACTGTTTCTTCCGTTGCGAATCTAAATTTAGCATCCACATAAAATCTAAAACCTTGACATATGCAAATTGTCTGTCGAATTATTGCTAAAATTATCGACGAGCGTTTGGATGTTAGAATCTCTATTAAGATATCTAAACGTTATCTAATCTTGGGAAAAGCGGTTTCATGTTAATAAGAAGGACATTGCTTCCCTCAGTTAGGAAAGTTGCACACACCGATCTACAAGATCTAGATGACCACTTTACAACTTGACCACATTTAGGTTCCTGCTGAAACAAAAGTACTTTGTATAATATTATACTTGGTCATTAAACAGATTAGTCTTCACGTTTCTGAATATGGTACCAAAACACGTTTTATATATAAATAGATGAATGCATGGAAACATCTAAAGTTTTATGAATACATGTTTTATTTATCAAAGTTTAAAAGGTATCCACAGTATTCTGACTTTTTAAGAGGCAACCGTTCTCCAAAAATAACCTGTTCCAAGCGAACGCCTCGTGATTTCCACTGTTTCTTCCATTTATCAACGCGTCGACAGCACAACGTGAACTGCGTTAGTTGAATAATCATTCATAAAGTGCCCCTACGCTATCAAGGCAAGAGACATCGGAGATCGATATTTGCGAGTCGATTTGCTGGATAAATAGTTCCATTAACTTGACCGCTCTGCCCTGCTTCGGTCGCAAATTGCACTGAAATATCGATCGGTGCGACGACTGGCCGGCAGTCGCCGTGTGTCGTCGAACGGATTGCTTGTTGCAACATTGTATGACGGCGGAATGAAATTGAGTTTACGTTATTTGCCGACAGTGAAATGGCACCTGAGGTGGAATGTTATCTGGTGCTACCCTCGGTTGCAGGAATTACAAATGGGTAGAAATCAGCTGCAAAAAAAATGAGTCGATTCGTTAATGTTGTTAGCCTCCGAATGTTTGTCTGTCGTCTAGTGAGATGTGGTGTGCCAGCTGCCTGTGGCAATCATTTTGAATTTTTTAAATTCTGAAACACGCTATTTAGGTTTGTTCTATATATTTTGTGTTCACAAGCCGTTAGAAAAACGGGACATGTTTGAGTGTAGGGCAAAACTGAATACTAGTTTAAACTATAAAGATTTCATTTATTTATATCTACGGTAGTTGATGAAGCCCCATCGCGAAATCTAACTGCTGCTTGACAATAGATCATAAATTTCAAGATCACAAACGCTATTCAGTTGAAGGAAACGAAGCTATAAATCTTGATTTTGATTCGAGAAATGACCGCAACTTTTAAAGTATACAATCACGTTGTCTGGTTTGTACGGTACATTCGCAAGTGGTGCGCAGAAGGTCGTTGTCTAGCTTCTAATTGTGCAAGTGCAAGTTGAGCCATCTGACTTTCAAATTCTTTCCATTTTCATCAATACAGAGTTTTTGTTAGTTTGGGGATAAAACCCTGTATGGCTTTATTAGCATCAGTAGGCTGAAAGCAGAGAGAGGGACATAATAGGTACTGAAAAAAAAAGATTTCCACGGAAAACTAAGCCTCATTTCGTCTCGTGATATAATGACTCACAATAGTTTTCACAAAAAAATAAAACCACTCGATTGACGGAAACAATTTTCTCCTGAGCTGGTTTGTTCAAGCTCAGTGTCTAATTTTAACCTCCAACCGAAGCAAAACAGCATTGTTAGAGTTTTTGTTTTTGGAATGTCCCACGCCACATTATCATTGATATTGAATCTGTTACAGTTTTTTAGCTATCATCAAAGTCTTGTTCTGTTCGTTAAGGTAGATGTCGGTGTCGCCATTTGACCTCTGCTAAATTCAGACGTTGACTTTATAGCGCGGTCAATGAAAACGGATACATCGATAAAATGTTCTGGAATGCAAGGTTGATTTTGCGAAAGCATACACTTTTTCATAAACAGCATTCGCTCCGTTTTGGACTGTGACGGTCAGTTGAAGTTATAATTTATGATGTTGAAGTTGGTGGTGACATGCTTGGAAAATGGAATCGATTAGAAATGAATTTAAGGAAGCAGCAAAATACAAAACTGCGAGGACAAACGGATGGATGTGATAAATTAGTTGAAATCATAGAAACATGAACTCCATTTCCGACGGAATTTGTTTTTTGAATATTTATCATTCTACTTCTGTGAATACATAGGCGGATAGGATAGAATTTATAACTGAATAAAATTATAATGATGCTGCTAGTCCTGAATCAGCTATGTATGTGATTTACATAATTGAAAATGACTGATATTCTGCTTTAAGTATACTATACGGTGGAATAGTTTGATCCACCTTCAAAATTATCTAAATTTCTTTGATGTTGAAATGGATAGCTTATAAAAAGAAAGTTCAGTCAACCTTGGAAATGAGAAAGATAATTCGAAAACAATACGACGAGCTTGTTATTATTGTTTCCGCGTAGAAGTTCGCCTATAGGTAATAGTGTGATAATTGATTTGGAAGCATTCTGTGATGGACTTTGAGCGTCTATTTCTTTGAAAAATGTCTGCAACAAGATTTAGCTAGGAATATTTTCTTTCACATCACACTCAAGTTTCTACCGCATGAAAACATTGTATCAAATAAAAAAAGCATAACTTTGAAAAATTTGAAAAAAAGAAAAAAACGCTCACCAAGCGCTTTTTTTGCTAGCTGTTTTAAAAATTCATAGAATCAAATACTCAGGCATTTCTACATATTTTGTATACAAAAAATATCGATTTCGGTTTGTCACAAAAATCCAAAGAGTCGATTTTAATTTGTTGTGAATTTCTAAGACGTGAATTTCTAAGACAAGACAAGAAGCACAACTTTGGAAAATTGCAAAAAAAACGCATAGATTGAAAAATTCACATAAAAGATCGCGTAATCGTATAACCTTGAAAACTTCATTAATAAACCCTTGAGTGTATTTTATTACAATGGTGTACGTTTTGTAGATTTCCAGAACACTCGATCTTGATACACCTGAAGTTATTCAGCGTGTGCCTAGCAACAGTATTCGATCAGCTGAGCATTTCAAAGGTCGGCATTCGTGTTTAATCATCCTTCTGATTTCTATATGTTTGTACACATCCTTCCGATTTCTATATGTTTGTACACTTGATACGTCTCGTTATTTGTGCGTTTGTATTACTTTCCATTCTTTTCTTTACAACCCAGTGATAAGCGTAGCACTTTCTCTATCAAACACACCGAATACTCGGAAATATGCTACCTCCATCGAGCATGTCTAATGGTTGTACAGAATATCAAAGCTATAAGTTAGCTTAGTGGTAGTATTAAATATTACCGCAAAGTTTGAAGTTGGATCTGGAGAAAATCCAATAGTAATCGATGTGATAATAAGACTTTGGGTTTGAAATTGAATTTGAAAGTTCCATCTTTCCAATGCACAAATTCCTGTGTATAACCCAAATGAGATTGTTTAGTGTTCAACGAATAAGGTTGAAAGTATATTTTGAGTGAATTCAAAGAATTTGCTTCGTTTTTATATATTCACATATTAATTTACAGTCTCACCGTAAGGTAATGGTGAGCTCAATTCATTCGCGTCCCTCGCCGTCTAATTTTGTTTCAGTTGTTTTTATTTCTTCATTTTAAAGTTTACATAAATTTTAATCATAATTTTGATTCAAATACGTATTATAAATCGTCTGTAGCTCGATGATGTCATTTTAAATGACGCGGTGACTCTTACAGGGTCCGGCACTCGAAGTGTAACCAACTTCAGACCTTCGAGCCTGGCGTCAAGGTAAATGCGACATATTATCGGGAAAGTATTCTGGAGGTTGCTTTGAAGCCGTGGGCAGACAAACATTTTGGTGGCAGACCATGGAGGTTTCAGCAGGACTCGGCACCGTCTCACAAAGCTCGAGTGAACCAAGAATGGCTGAAAAACAACGTTCCGAACTTCATCACGTCCACACAATGGCTCTCGAATTCACCAGATGGGAATCCAATGGATTATTCTCTTTGGGCCATTTTGGAGAGCAAAGTCCGAAGTAAAAGATACACCAGTCTCGAGGCGAGTGGGCCAAAATACCTGCAAGTCACATTCGGGCAGCTAGCGATTCGTTTTTTTACCGTCTCAAGGCCATAGTCAAGGCAAAAGGTGGTCATATCGAGCAAAAGTGAATTGATTCTGAATTTTGTATTATTTTTACACATTTTGTACTTTGAATTAAGTAAAAGTAATTTTCCAAACTGAATTTATGGCCTTTTTAATTGGTTACACTTCGAGTGCCGGACCCTGTACATTACTTCGAACAGAAACAGTTCGTGTTGATAATTTGTTGAGTGTTTATATGATTTACCAGAGCTTACCAGGGTCTATGTTGGTACTATCCTGAAATGAAAATTTTTCTATTTGGCGAAATTCTGGTGATTTTGTCGAATGAGTCTCCTTCGCCACAAAAACAACATCGTTTTCTTTGTACCACTTCATCACGGATTTCGAGTAATGGTACGATGCTAGATCCGCCCAAGGACAGAGTGTCACCTTCGTGGGACCGGAAGAATGGCAACAAACGCTCCTGATGCCGTTCTTCTTTTAATATTTGGCCGTTGATGGTGCAGGTCGTTATGAACGGGGCTTGCTGAATTAAGTAGATGCATATACAGATCACCTACCACTACTTCTTAACAAATTTGTCGACCTTATTCTTGCGGAACTTATCCACTACATTCAGACGGGACTTGATGATGATCTCCAGTCCGAGTATTTACTTGGCATCGTAATTCATTGCTTGTAGACAATGGACGGAAGAATTGACCTTCTTTGGATTACGCTGGATGCAAATCACGGAGTTGCATTTCTTCCGCTGTAAGCTCGCTACTGGGTCGTTCCTTGAACGATTTTACCACACATAACATAGTCGAATGATTGATTTTTAACAGTTTCGTGATCTACCTGTGGGATTCATTTGGATTTTCCACTACCGCGTCCTTAATATTTAGTCGAAGTACTGACGAAGTTTTGCATGCGTAAATATTAAACTCGATATTATTGGTATAGGAATAATAGTGATGTTAGTGACATTCTCCTAGTACAGGCAATGATGTCTATCAGTAGTTAACATGAATGTTGAGGAAGTTTTAATGCTACTGACTTCTCTTTATGTAAAACAAATAAAATAAAAGAAATATACTCACCAGCGCCAAAAAAGTAAAAACGTGCTTTTGTACGAACGACAAAACAAAAACGCCTGACATTACGTCGGTACATTGGTTGATATAATACCCTAACTAGAACCACTATAGATGTTGCCAATGCGCACAATTTCCAAACGATCGTTTTTAACAATTTTTTTTTTCAAAAAGTTATTGTCGAAAAATGATAAATCCTACAAAAATTGTTGTACTATTCATTTTCACAAAATCACTCAAATTTTCTGTAAAAATACTGAAGAAATTCTTCTCTTAAAATTTTTTTCAAATAGTTACAACACTTTTTGACAATTGATAAACGCTCTTTTTTGACATATTTTTTTAAAAAGTTATTGTCGAAAAATTACATATCCTACAACAAATATTTGTATTAGTTATTTTCAAAAAACAAAACAACAAAAAAAAGGTCTCCCCGTTAATTAAGTTGATATGCCCACAAACTAACAAATTCTGTAAACTAGAAGAATTTATCAGACAGATTTATCACGGATCTGAATAAAATGTTTAGGAAACTATAAATATTTTTTGGAAACTATAAGATAATCTTTTTGTTGTTGCAAGAAAATCAACTAAAATGTAAATTCCCGAGGATGTTTTGCCCATTTTATTTTTAGTCCTTGTTTGCGGTGTATTTGTTTTCAGTAATATCAAGGCAGATCAATAACTGATTATGCGTTTCAATTTTGTTTTCGTTATTTGGTAGTAACATCAAACTGAGAATAAGTTTTGTTATAAACTTATAAATTCCATATCTTTTTCTGATTTCAGTATGCTATTCGATGTCATAGGAATAATTTATCTGCTTCCGATTTTGATTTTTTACCTTTAAGACGACCAATACTAAGCAAATTGGGTAATCGATAAACACGAATATCACATTTTCAGAAAAAATGCTTATTTTCAGCGCTTAGTAGACAGCTTTTGAAGAAAATAAATTCAATTCATTTCCACAATATTAAACATTTCCTAACTATTTCCCACTAATGTCACGAAATAGTAATAGACATAGACACTAGTAGTGGGAGGATCTCTATTGTACTAGTACTATCTCTATTGTACTAGTACAGGTGAATCATTTTCCATCTTAGAGATAACTTATTTTGCTAAATTACAAATAAATAAATAGTAACTTGGAATGTTAATATATTTACATATGTTCTTAAACTTTCAGCTACGTTTAATTTCCATGTAAGTTCATAATTTTCTAAACATGTTCAGCTATTTTTGACTTGGAATGAAAATCTTATCTAATTTAACTTACTGAAACTCTTTTTGAATTTTCTGATAGTTGGGTTAAAGTAGTAAGTGATTGTTTTTTTCAACAGTTTTTCTTTTTATCAAAAACTGTTTGAATTGATGGCTCCGAATATCCATTGAGCATTCCAATATCGAGAATGTATTTTTTCTCGTTTCTTACCACATTTTCTTCATGGGCAAGTTTAAGCATTCAATGAATCAACTGGTGAAAAGCTAACATTTTAAGCTGATGAGAATGATTAGAAGTATTCTTCACAAGTGAATTTAATGTTTTTGTGCATGTTATCGAAAGGTGAACTACCTCATTATGTATTGAGTCGGTATTCAATCAAAATCAAAATCTCATAAAGTCTTATCTAAGATGCATAGAAGAAAGAAGAAAATACTAATGAAATCGCCATCAGCTCAATTCATGTGGTAATTAATTCCACTATACCGACCTTCGGTGAACTTCATCATTTCTTGCTCAAAACTTCATTATTGTCCAATTTTTCAATAGAGTCAACTTAAAACTATTAAAAGTTAATTATGAAGATTACAGACAGTTACAAACGCTAGTATATTTTATGTTTGAATATAATAAATGTTATAAAAATTGTTGTTATGGCAGCACTGCTCAAAGCTTACCTTTTTATTGAAAGCTTTACAATGCCCATACTTGTATATCAGTCCCATATAGAAAATCGGCATTTCGAGAAAAAGACGATTAAAATTTTATTTTCGAATTTTTTGATTTATTGTGGTACCTGTCCCGGGTTGGCGGTTCAATGCATAGGGCACTGGTTTTACAAGCCAGTGCACTATGGTTTGAAACGGGAAATTAGCGTGACAAAAATATTTTCACTATTAAATATTAGTTTTTCGTAGTTGGTGTCTTCACAAAAGTTGTTTGTTATCGAATGGCGCTCCTTTTGATATAAAATATTACTAGGGTGGTCCTTATTTAGATTGAAATATGAAATCTAACTTTCTTAATTGAGCTCAAAAATGATTTTATTGTACAACAAAGTTGTAGGAAGTTTTATTTTGAGCAACTTTGCTGAAAAAGCACCTCTCTAGCTTTTCATTTGACCGAGTTACATCAATTGTCCCGGGTAAGAGTAGGGTGGCTCCCGAAAAATCGATGTTTTTGTTCTAACTTTTTTGTGAAACGTTTTATGGAAAGGTTGTCTTCAGAAGAGTTGTTGAAATAAATATTGCGCATAATTTTGCTGAGTAAAGCTTTTTCATATGAGCTACCAGTAAAAAGTTATGATTGTTTTTTCATCATAAATTAGTCAACCTTCAAATATCAAAATTCATTAGATGCCAGATCGATAAAAATGTATCCTATGCGGCTACTGAAAGTTCATAATATAAGTAAACATTTAAGAGAAAATTGGGAGAGTGTTTTTCTTTTAACTCATTTAAATTAGTCTTAAAAATACCTTGAAAAAACTCAAAAACATTGCATAACTCTTAAACGCCTTAACGTATCAACATACTTCCTTCAGCAAAATAATAGTATCAAGTTAGCCCTACAAGTGTTCCATACATTGTCCATTCGAGAAATGAGACACACAAAAACTACAGCCGAAAATAGATTTTTTTTGCTGAACAATTTTAATAAATTTATTACCAAAATAACTGATTCAATTGATTTTGATTCCGTTATCGTAATGATCGTATCGCTAACATTCAAAATAAAACATAAGACAACATTTGATTACGGTTTGGTATGTATTGAATAAATTAAGCAATGAATTATTCTAATTATTATCTAAAACTAAACATTTTGCTTGTTCGGGTAAGTCTTCTGAACTTCTCTTATTTTGTTTGTTCGACAATGCCTAGATAGGGTCTGAAGATAACAGCAGCCTTTTAAAAACATCTTCAATGTTCGCGATTCTGCTGAATTTTTTAGCATAATGCTCTCTGAAGTTCCGGATACTTTTATTTCGAGTCTCCTGAGCTTCTTCACTAAGCATACCAATAGGTAAAATTGCGTGTCTAATTATCGTGGCTCCATGTATCAACAATTTATGAGCAGTTGGTGATAGTGGATACCAGCCATACAACGATACATACAACGCTCGTATTTTCTCAATGTAACTTTGGAATTCGTCAACGTTTATCTTATCGGCTGTTGATTACACTGAGAACAACGTGAAATCGTTCCAACAGTGTTTCATCAAGGCCTGTTATATCTGCTGTTTCTTTCCACTTCTTGAAAAATTTCCGGGCCGTGTTTCCGTCGTTGGAATTACCTCCTGATGGCAATGGCTCACCGATACGTAAGCCCAAATGTTCTCTAAACGCAGTTTTTATATTTGTATTCCTTCCCTTCACGGTCTTGTTCAGTTTGCTAACACGCCAGGTGGGGGTTTTCATACGCAATTCTTGAATGATATACTGTAAAATGTCCTTATTACTTCTACCAGCAATCATTAAATCCGTTAGCTTTTTGTAAGTCAAAGTACTTCCTGAAACCCAAGTAAATCATTAGTTTGTTAAAATGAGTAGATTGTATTTATTCTAACCAAAACTCATTGTGCGTCGTTTTCCGGTTGTCACAGGCTATTCGGTACACAAGTGGATGAGAAAAAAAGGCTTCTCGGTACGATTTGGATAAAAATATTTGCGTTTCACTAACTTGCACCAGCTTGTTTGAGCTTTGGTTGTCAAGATAATGAAAATTTCCGTTGATATATTTATCATGGCCTCTACTTCGGAATAACCATATTACACAGTGTCTCTGTTGCTTAAGCTCAACTGAATCAGTTATTTTGGAAATAAATTAATTAAAATTGTTCAGCAAAAAATCTATTTTCGGCTGTAGTTTTTGTGTGTCTCATTTCTCGAATGGACAATGTATGGAACACTTGTAGGGCTAACTTGATTCTATTATTTTGCTGAAGGAAGTATGTTGATACGTTAAGGCGTTTACGAGTTATGCAATATTTTTGAGTTTTTTCAAGGTATTTTTAAGACTAATTTAACCCTCAGGGTACGGACTATAAAAAAGTTACGTTCAGTACGGACAGGGTTAGCCTAACCCGGCGACTTTGATTGGGTGTATATCGAGCTGTACTTTTTTTTTTTTTTTTTTTCAAATAAAATTTTTATTAGGTCATTTGCTTTAGCTTAACGTGGCCGATTGTCTTGTTGTTAGAGAGAGAGAAAGGGATGCCGTATTACGGGGCGGCATACTCCCCAGTTAGTAAGGGGACATAGGGAGGGTGGGACCTACACAGTATTGAATTGAAATTTGAATACATCATTGGTTTGTGGCATACATCTTTTAGACACATTTTGCGTTCGATGAATCTTCATGTTTTTCAGCTTGTAGCAATGAAGAGATTATTCTGGATTGAGATGCTTCGTTGGTGTGTTCTGACGTTGATGTGACGTTTTTGGGTAGCTTCCAGCAACTCAGTCAGTTCAAGGCAGGTGCATGCTCCGAAGCATCGTTTACACAGGCCATACTTCCAGCAACGTAAAGAAGAGTGCGGTAGAGCTGTAGACGAGAAAGAGATAGGGAGAGCACTAAATTTGAGCATTGATAGTTTTCAAGAAGTTATAGATGAGAGTCATATAAGGAAGATTTCGAGTTGCCAAGACGTCGCGGACTGGTACGAAGGGTGGTATACCTCGGGCCCGAAGGGAACCTATGAGTTGGGACCTGGCATCACAATACTCGACACATGTCCAAACAACATGTTCGATGTCATGATAACCCTCACCGCAAACGCAGACACCACTCTCAGCGAGCCCCACACGACGGAGATGCGCGCTGAACATATAATGATTAGACATGAGCCTTGACATTACACGAATAAAGTCTCGGCTCACGTCCAACCCCCGGAACCAAGCTTTCGTCGATACCTGTGGGATTATTGAGTGTAACCATCGTCCCAGAGTTCCACTATTCCATGTATTCTGCCAGCTAGCTAGAGTTTTCTGACGACAGCAACTGAAAAATTCATTGAAGCAGATTGGTCTTTCATAGATATCACCTTCTAGTGCGCCCACCTTGGCTAACGAGTCCGCCCTCTCATTGCCCCGTATGGAACAATGTGAGGGGACCCAAGCCAAGGTAATCTGGTATGATTTTGCAGATAAAGCACTCAATTGTTCCCGTATTTTCCCCAGGAAATACGGTGAGTGCTTTCCAGGCTTCACTGAACGGAGAGCCTCAATGGAACTGAGACTGTCCGATACAATGAAGTAGTGATCTGTGGGCAGAGTGTCAATGATCTCAAGGGTATACTGAATTGCAGCTAGTTCTGCGACGTAAACTGAAGCTGGATCACTGAGTTTATAGGAAGCGGTGAAATTTACATTGAATATACCGAAGCCAGTGGACCCGTCTAGATATGATCCGTCAGTGTAAAACATTTTATTACAGTCGACTTCTTTAAATTTATTATTAAAAATTTTTGGGATCTCTTGAGGGCGTACAGGATCCGGGATTCCACGAATTTCTTCTTTCATGGATGTGTCGAAAAACACAGTAGAATTAGAAGTATCCACAAAATGAACACGATTGGGAACAAACGAAGAAGGATTTATATTCTGAGCCATGTAGTCAAAATACAAGGACATAAAACGGGTTTGTGAATTAAGCTCGACGAGCTTTTCAAAGTTTACTATCACCATCGGATTCAAAATGTCACATCGGATTAGCAGTCGATATGAGAGATCCCAGAACCTGTTTTTCAACGGTAAGACGCCCGCCAGCACTTCAAGACTCATCGTATGGGTTGATTGCATGCAACCCAAGGCAATACGTAAACAACGATACTGAATTCTTTCCAGTTTAATGAAATGAATATTCGTAGCGGAGCGGAAACAGAAACATCCATATTCCATTACTGACAATATCGTCGTTTTGTACAACCTGATCAGGTCTCCTGGGTGAGAGCCCCACCAAGTTCCGGTTATTGTACGAAGGAAATTGATTCTCTGTAGGCATTTTCGTTTCAAATACCTAATGTGACATCCCCAGGTACCTTTGGAATCGAACCAGACCCCGAGATATTTAAATGTGAAAACCTGAGCTATGGTTTCACCCCCTAGTTGAAGCTGTAATTGCGCAGGTTCTCGCTTCCTTGAAAATACAACCAGCTCAGTTTTCTCCGTAGAGAACTCGATACCCATTTGAAAAGCCCATGTCGACAAGTTGTCGAGGGTATCTTGCAATGGTCCTTGGAGATCGGCAGCTTTGGGTCCTATAATAGACACAACACTGTCGTCGGCAAGTTGTCTTAGCGTGCAAGATGTGTTGATACATTCATCAATGTTATTTACGTAAAAGTTGTATAAAAGGGGGCTTAAGCATGAGCCCTGAGGAAGACCCATGTAACTGAATCGCTTTGTCGTCAAATCACCATGCTCAAAATGCATGTGTTTCTCGGACAATAGATTATATAAAAAGTTGTTCAAAACTGGTGAAAGACCATGCTGATGCAACTTCTCAGATAGAACGTTAATGGAAACTGAATCGAATGCCCCCTTGATGTCGAGGAAAACTGATGCCATTTGTTCTTTACGAGCAAATGCCATTTGAATTTCTGTTGAGAGCAACGCTAGACAATCGTTCGTTCCTTTGCCTCTGCGGAACCCAAATTGTGTACCTGAAAGCAATCCATTTGTTTCGACCCAATTGTCTAGACGGAAGAGAATCATTTTCTCCAACAATTTCCGAATACAGGAAAGCATAGCAATCGGCCGATACGAATTGTGATCGGAGGCTGGTTTTCCAGGTTTTTGAATAGTAATAACTCTCACTTCTCTCCATTCGTGTGGGACAATATTACCCTCGAGGAACTTGTTGAATAAATTCAACAAGCGCCTTTTGGCAGAGTCGGGCAGATTTTTCAACAAGTTGAATTTAATTCTGTCTAACCCCGGGGCTCTATTGTTACACGACAAGAGCGCAAGTGAGAACTCTACCATCGAAAACGGTGTTTCGTTTGTATTCAATGTCGCGACGCGGGATATCTTCTGTTCCGGAACAGAATCAGGACATACTTTCTTAGCGAAATCAAATATCCAGCGGTTAGAATATTCCTCGCTTTCGTTCGCGTGATTTCGATTGCGCATGCGACGGGCCGTATTCCAAAGAGTGCTCATTGCTGTTTCTCTCGTTAATCCGTCAACAAACCTTCGCCAGTAACCGCGTTTCTTAGCTTTAATCAGACTTTTCATTTGAAATTCTAACGCCGCGTATTTCCGATAATTATCTGGAGTTCCGTTCCTTCTAAACGAGATGAAGGCTGAAGCTTTTTTCGTTTTCAGCTCTGAGCACTCTTTGTCCCACCATGGGTTGGGAGAACGCATACTAGTTTGCGCGCTAGGTACTCGTTTCGTCTGAGCTTGAATTGCGGTGTCAAGAATCAAGCCAGCCAAAAATGTATACTCTTCCTCCGGAGGAAGCTCCTGTGATGTTTCCAGTTTCTCAGACATCGAGCTCGCGTAACGTTTCCAATCAATGTTTCGTGTGAAATCGTACGAAACATTGATTGTTTCCGATGGTCTTTCACGGTTGGTGATAGAAACTATGATCGGCAAGTGATCGCTACCGTGAGGATCACAGATTACCTTCCACTTGCAATCTAACTGTAGCGAAGTCGAGCAAAGGGATAAATCCAGCGCACTTGGTTGTGCTGGTGGTCTAGGGTTCCGTGTCATTTCTCCCGTGTTTAGAATTGTCAAATTGAAATTGTCACACATATCTTGAATTAACGAAGAACGATTATCATCATATAAGCAGCCCCATCCTGTACCATGCGAGTTAAAGTCCCCTAAAACCAGCCGCGGTGAAGGAAGAAGTTTTATGATGTCTGCAAGCCGACGATGCCCTATCGAGACTCTGGGAGGAATGTAGATAGAAGCTATACATAGATCTTTGCCTTTAATATTAATTTGGCAAGCAACAACTTCAATTCCCGGTGTCGAGGGGAGGTTAATACGATAAAATGAATAGCACTTTTTAATCCCTAAAAGTACCCCTCCATAAGAGTCTTCTCGGTCCAGGCGGATTATGTTAAAATTATGGAAGTCGAGGTTGATGTTAGAAGTAAGCCAAGTTTCACTCAAGGAGAATACATCGCAATTATGAGTATGTATTAAGTGTTTGAAAGAATCAAGTTTTGGGATGATACTTCTGCAATTCCACTGAAGCACAATGATCATATCTTCGATTCTCAGTGGTAAATTATCCATCAAAAGATACGATCGCTGCAAGGAGGGGCCATTGTTCAGTCAACTGTTTTAAAAATGTCCTTACTGTTGGCAGTAGAGCAGTTAGGAAGCTTTTCAGAGGATCAGTAATATTGAAGGCTGTTAATATCCAGTCCACGATATCAGAAAATTTCAATAATCCAGCGTTTGTTGGATTTTCTGGTTGTGCTTTGGGGTCATTCGGGTTTTTTGATGCCCCAGGACGAGCTGTACTTTGTCAATTTGAATAATTTTTTTTTGTTTTGTGTGAAATTGTCTCAAAAATATAATAGAGTTGTCAGATTATTCATTTAACTGATTGAAAAAAAATTATAATGAAAAATGTGAACGGGTCTTGAATTTTTTTTGTAAAAAACGATTTTTTTCAAAATGCTGTAACTTTTTGAAAAAAAAAATATTAACATTGTATAACTTGCATTTGAAAGGTAAAAAGTAGTTCTTACAAATTTCCATAACGGTTTTTTGATTTATTCCAAAAACTATATTTTTTTTGAAAAATGAAAATACGCGTTTTTTCGAGTTAGCGAAAAAACGTTGTTTCGTTGATTTATGATGATAAAGGTTAAAATTAATTACTTTGAGCGTAAAAAACTTGTTTCTCAGATATTGTTGAGTAGTATCATATAAATAAATACCAAACATAATTGTTAAAGGCGCATATTTATTATTAAAAAGTTACACAAGTCATGTTACATAATACGCTCTTAGCATGCAGGTATTAAGGGCGGCCGCGTTTGCGCGGCGGGGCGCCTCTCGGAGCAGCTGCTTCTTCTTCGCCTGACAATGGCTCTCCTTCAGATTCTGCGTCTGTTTCAGAATCGTGAGAACTTTCCTCTTCCGCACCTACGGCGTCGTCGGTGTCACTGTCATTCTCTGTAACGCTGTCCTCCTCGTTTTCCTTGTACAACTCCTCCAAAGCAGCAACGCTTCGAGTGATTCGGCGCGTTGCCATGTTTTTAATGCGTGTTCTTTAACAAAAAAATACAAGAAACAAAATTTAATGAGTTATAATTCACTACGAGCAGCAAAGATTTCGATATAAGACGTACGTTCAAGTGATTCAGATCTACTACAATACTTCGCTTACACCATGTACAACGCGTTATTTTGAGGTTAGAATCTACAAAATTAAGTAAAGAGTACGTATTCTTACTTACCTTTTTATTCCTCAGCGGCAAACAGACGAAAATTAAAACTTAATTTTTTTGAAAATTTTGGATTTTGTAACGTTCGATACGGACTGGGTGTACCACACCCGAGCACAATGTTTATATGTGTCTAGCTCGGACACAAAGCGGAGACTGACTCTGCCGCTTGGGCCTCTAATAGTGTGTACCTATAAGTTATTTCCCCCCCTGGTCCGGACCCCCCTCGCCGACTTCTCTTCGTATGGCGCTTCTTTCAAATTTCGCTCGGGTTACGGTAACCCAGTCCGTACCCTGAGGGTTAAATGAGTTAAAAGAAAAACACCCTCCCAATTTTCTCTTAAATGTTTACTTATATTATGAACTTTCAGTAGCCGCATAGGATACATTTTTATCGATCTGGCATCTAATGAATTTTGATATTTGAAGGTTGACTAGTTTTTGATGAAAAAACAATCATAACTTTTTACTGGTAGCTCATATGAAAAAGCTTTACTCAGCAAAATTATGCGCAATATTTATTTCAACAACTCTTCTGAAGACAACCTTTCCATAAAACGTTTCACAAAAGAGTTAGAACAAAAAAAAATCGATTTTTCGGGAGCCACCCTACTATTACCCGGGGAAATTGATGTAACTCGGTCAAATGAAAAGCTAGAGAGGTGCTTTTTCAGCAAAGTTGCTCAAAATAAAACTTCCTACAACTTTGTTGTACAATAAAATCATTTTTGAGCTCAATTAAGAAAGTTAGATTTCATATTTCATTCTAAATAAGGACCACCCTAGTAATATTTTATATCAAAAGGAGCGCCATTTGATAACAAACAACTTTTGTGAAGACACCAACTACGAAAAACTAATATTTAATAGTGAAAATATTTTTGTCACGCTAATTTCCCGTTTCAAACCATAGTGCAGTGGTCGTATGTTCGAGCCCCGACCTGGAAGGATTCATAGTGTCTGTAGAATCGTAGCACTAGCCATGCAATGGTTCTGTACACTCTGAATCGGCTGCGAAGTCTGTTGAAACAGAAGGTCAAATTCCGCTACAGGAATGTAATACCAAGGTTTTGCTTTTTAATGCTAAATCATAGTATTATTACATGAAATATCGGTAGTACACTTTTGCTGTTACAATATTGCAGCAAATGAAATTACTGAAATTTGCACTAAATGGGTACTTTGCATATGGGACAGACATGAGTTGATATTTTTTTAACGCTTTACTGAACAAACCCTCAACTTTTATTGCAATTTCTGATAGTATATTGAGGATAGATTGCATTCCTCAAGCTAACTCAATATTGGCGAAAATGAATATGGGACTGATAGGCGAGTATGGGCAGTACAGTACTAAGTAAAAAAAATCGTTTTGCACCTTGATATCAATCCTCAGGCACTCCGTACTTATGTTTTTTATTTAGCTTGAAAATAAATAATGATTTGCTCCCTCAGTAGAATTACATAAAGTATTCAAAAATACTTCCACAATGCACACTGGAATTAATTTTAAGAGCGCCCTTGAATCTCCCTAAGGCGCTCTTCCATATCAGGTTTTCAAGATTTTTTTTTTGTTTGAAAATAGATAATGATTTGTGCTCTCAGTAGAATCATTTGATGTATTTAAAAATACTTCCACCCTGCACACTAGAATTATTGATATGGAAGCCCTTTTCAATTGTCTTACCGTTATTCTACGCCCTGGAATCATTCCTAAGGCGACCTTTTCAAATTTTACCTACAAAATGTTATTTATTTAGCTTGAAAATAAATAATGTTTTGCGCCCTCACTAGGATTATTTATTGTATTTAAAAAAATGTCAACCTGCGCGCTAGGAGAAATTATATGGGCGTTCTTATCATTTCTCCTATCGTGATTCTGCGCCCTGGAAACAATCCTAAGGCGCCCTTTCAAATTATCCTTAAAAGATGTTATTTATTTAGCATAAAAATAAATAACGATTTGCGTCTTCTGTAGAATTATTTGATGTATTTTAAAATACTTTCACCCTGCGCCCTGAAATAAATTATACGGGCGGCCTTCTCACTTCTACTATCGTGATTCTACGCCCTGGAATCAATCTTAAGGCACCCTTGAAAATAATCCTTAAAAAATGGTATTTATTTAGCTTGAAAAAAATATTAATCAATCCTAAGGCGACCTTTCAAATTACCCTTACAAGATGTTATTTATTTAGCTTGAAAATAAATAATGATTTGCGCGCTCAGTTGTATAATTTGATGTATTTTAAAATACTTTCACCCTGCGCCCTGAAATAAATTATACGGGCGGCCTTCTCACATCTACTATCGTGATTCTACGCCCTGGAATCAATACTAAGGCACCCTTGAAAATAATCCTTACAAAATGGTATTTATTTAGCTTGAAAAAAATAATAATCAATCCTAAGGCGACCTTTCAAATTAGCCTTACAAGATATTATTTATTTAGCTTGAAAATAAATAATGATTTGAGCGCTCAGTTGGATAATTTGATGTATTTTAAAATACTTCCACCTTGTGCCCTGGAATAAATTATATAGGCGCCCTTTTCATTTCTCCTATCGTGATTCTGCGCCATGGAATGAATCATAAGGCGCCCTTTCAAATTATCCTTACAATATGTTATTTATTAACTAATAAATGAATAACGATTCGATATCTCAATAGGTATTATTGCTTTTGCACCCTTCGTGGTTACTTGAATCAGTCATTATCAAAATTTCCAACAACAAATTTTCTCGATTCCTGAGAAGTTTAAATTTTTTTGAGCTGGTTAGTCACTGACTAACTGTGACTAACCGCAACTACAGCACTGGTCCCAGTCCCCCGAGCATGAGCAGGTATTAAAGAAACTAATTTTAATTATTCAATGTAACACATCGAAAGGAATGTAGTTTGGGATGCTAATAGTGTATTGATTTAAATTTTTTTTACTTCAATGATTAAAAAAGCTTCTCCGAAATATCAGACAGCAATAAACTCGTAATCGGAGGTCTGGATAAAATATTGACTAGAAATTTAACTACTGCTCGTTGTGTAAAAAGAACATCAAATAAACGAAAAGCTTAACCAAACTTACGGTTGACCGTGTGGATTGGAAATAACTATGCCGTCAATGTGGTACATTCACATTTAGAAAATATTATTCAAAATTTTCTCACTCTTCCAAGATTAACAGATAAGCAATTTGTGTTGAATAGTCCCAGTTTTTTTGCTAATTAGGACATTAATATGAAAATTTGAATGCATATTAAATGTCAACATCATATTAATAACAGTAAACAAAATCTAGCGGTGCGTTCAAACGTTTGTTGATGGATCGAAATTCTTGACGGTGGCGACGAGCAGGTCCAACAGATTATAACGTATTTTCGATTCTACTGAATTTATTCATGTATTCAAGGAATTTCACGGTCATGTTCACGGTAGCCATTATTCGCATTCGCATCTGTTGCTAAATGGAAACATCGAAATTTAGTTGAATTCATATGAAAACATTAAAGTTCAAAATCAGGGTCCTAAATGAATTATTATTTTTTTGCCAGCTGAGAAAATGAAATTCGCCTGCTATTTTAAATGAAGTGGCTCGCTTCATTTCATCGCTAACGAGAATTTAACACAATAGAATCTTTACTGCGCTGAGCATATTGGATTATTCGACCAGTCAGCATTTTCGCAACCATCATTTTGACTAGAAACAGCTTCAATTCAGGTTCCATACTGCTTTCAGCTAGTTCTGGGTGGAATCACAACTGCTATTTCAAGTCATCCGGTATGAATCGGCAGGCACGTAAACATGTAGCTGTATTCGCAGGAAAGACAACTTTTTTGTATAATTTGTGGTAGGTCGATAATGTTTATTTAGGTTACCTCGACGAATCCTTTCACTAACGAGCAGATTGCATACCCGGGAGCTATTTGCTTACTTAGGCTTCTGTTACTGCGCTACGAACTATGCATTGCGATGTGAAATTGGTAATTTCCGAAAGGAATTGTAGCCTGTGACAAGGACATCGGATTAACTTGGAGTGTTGGAAAAAGAAACGTGGTTTTGGGCGCTTAATCGATATTATCACCTGAATGAGAAAGAAACGAATTTTTCATCTGTCAGCAAGGATAAGTGTTTAATGCACCCAACTAAAACTTGATTTGTACTTGCATCCACACCGGCTTATTGATACATTATTTGATTTTGTGTGTTTATCTATGATCTTCAAATTAAGCTTATGACTGCCCTTCCCGAAATCAGAAACAGAAACAAAAAAAATGCATACGAAGTGAACAGTGTCAAAATTAAATAAAATGGAGATTTAATCTAGGATACAATAAACGACGATAATAAAAATACACTAAATTTTACAGGATGACCGCAAAGAGAAAGTGCGCGTACTTACCATAGTTGGGCAAGTTTCTGCTGATGAGCAAGTTATCCTGCCGCTGGATCCCGCACATACTTACTTAGGACTAAAAAACCAAACGCAAGTGCACTTCGAGTACATGTTTGGCTGGATTCATAATTACACGCTAGAAAACAAAATGATTACTCGATAATGGACTGAAGTCGTGCTTCAAAGCGACACGAGTGCCTGGAAGGGAGACCCAACGGGTTGGAAAGATTATGATGCTGGTTTTTTGGGATTGTCATAGTATACTTTTGGAGGACTACCTCAATTCAAGCATAACCGTGCATTAATGGAGCGACCGAAATCGTTATGAAAGGGCCTTACATGAAGTACACGAAATATCAATTACAGAATACACATAAATTAATAGCTTCCTTCTTCAGTTTTCATTTTTAATTTTTTACTTGTAATTCTATTCCTTCGAAATAGAAACCGAAAATAAACCGCGAAGACAATGAAGCAGCTAGACTACTTGGCACTTGAAACTAAGCCAGCAAAACTTCATATGACTAGGTACAATTATTCAACTGACAACTGAGAGCTTCACGTGAAAATGGCAGCAAAAGTCATATGAATTTGTATCGATATGCTGACGGCCAGTGGCCATAAATTTACTATAAATTTACTATGGTTAAAATCAACGGTTTAGGGTTCCAGTTACTTGCCCATCCACCTTGTTCGCCTGATTTGGCCTCTTCGAACTATTATCGGTTCCCAAACCTCAAGTCATCTCTGAGAAATCGATGTTAGCTTCGTTTTGGAATTTTAGACCGGTACTTGATACAGGAACCTGTATAGCCAGAGTAAGTTTGTATGGCCATCATCTAATATGACCTACGAATTTAGACGATGTTTTCCGTTCTCCACGAGTCGAAGTAAGGGAATCTCGAAATCTATCCCAAGTCTTGTGGATTTTTGTGCTCTAGAAATTAACATTTAGAGGGTCTTAGACATGTGCTACTGAAATGGCATGACAGTAAATGTTAACAAATGTAACACAATAACCTTTTCTCGGTTACAGTTACAAATTTAATTTAAATACTTAATAATGAAAGTTTCAGTGTTTGTTGAAAACACTGGTAAAAGGCGCACCGAAAATTAACATAACATAATTTTTTATCTTCGTGCCCCTCCCGAAACGAAATCCTGGGTACGGGCCTGGGTCGCGACAAGCCATAATATCTCAAATTGAAACGTTGGGCGATCTTTCCTAGGCCTTTCAGGACTAGCTGGGACTGTTATTCAATTATTCCAAACAATATGATCAATATCTTAGTATTCTAGTCCACAAGCGCAAGGTTCACCTTCTGAATGCCCAATACAATGATAGAATTTCTCGGCATTGAAAGCTTACATCTTAAATCCACCGTGATAAAGTCTAGATAATTTAGTTTAGATACGATTAGTACATGAAAACATATATGTTGTCGCGGTAAAAATAAAGTCTTATACTTTTCTGTGAAACACAGTCAGTTTCGATGCGTCCGCTATTTTATTCGCTTTAATTTCCTGGTGGTGTCCGGGAAAAGAAGAGGAGAGTAGAGAAATCAAATCTACTCAACAAGGTTCCTAAACACACAGACGCAAAGGGAATCTAGGGAGTTAGGGAGGAAGATTCAAAATCTATACGCGACCCACTCAAGCCTTAATCTAGACGTCACACGAAAGATATTCCGATTTACATTCAAATCTTTGAACCATCCTTTCGTCGAAACGTTTGCAGGCCACCAACTCAGATCATTATTTTTACCTTTTTTATATATATAAAAAATAGGCATAGAATTCGCTCAAACTTTAGAAAAATTTTCCGAGGCCCGGAGGGCCGAATGACATATACCAATCGATTCAGCTCGACAAACTGATCAAATGTCCGTGTGTGTGTGTATGTGTGTGTGTATGTATGTGTGTTGTCAACTAAGAGGTCGAGATCTCAGAGACGGCTGGACCGATTTTGATCACGCTAGTCGCAAATGAAAGGTCTCCTCGTCACCCTGAACGCTATTGAATGGTTTTGAGATCAGATGTTTACTTTTTGAGTTATACGAAGCTTTATGTCAAAATGTTTTTTGACCGTATCTGTCACAATTGACCTTGAAAGCAGAATATATTTTCAGACTTAGATTCCGCACGGTAATACCTATCCAACAAGCCATAGATTGTTAAAATCCGTCCATTTTTAACGGAGATATCGAAATTTTTGTGTAAGCGACTTTTTCCCCTATTCCAGCAGTAGAAGTATTAGGCGCTGTCTGGCAAAGAAATGCTTGGGAGCAACATAAAACACGATTTTTTATACTGTCACATACATTTGTTTCTAAGTACCCAAAAGACTGTGTACAGCATGACCGATTTTAGCACGGTTCGTTTGGGCAACATAATTGTTCGAATATGATATAAATAAACTAGATGATGGCAGCATTTTCGAGTTGATAACAATTCCATAATTATATTGATTTAAACTACTTACAGCAATAAATGATGGAAGAACATAACACCCATATACCATTCGAATCAGTTCGTCGAGATCAGCAAATGCGTGTGTGACAAATAATTTCACTCAATTTTCTCGGAGATGACTCAACCGTATTCTGCAAACTCAGATTTATATGAAAAGTCGTATGCTCCCAAACAAGGTTCTTGAATTACGTTTGGTTCCGACATTTGATTTCGGAGCTACAGGAGGACATGTGAAACGAAATTAAAATTGTGTAATTCATTTTTCTCGTAAATGGCTGAACCGTTTTAAGATTCAAATGAAGTCTATGAATTATCTAAGATTCAAATGAAAAGTCTTTAGATTCTATAAGACATCTTGCTTTTCAGTCAGATCCAACTTCCGGTTTATCGGGTTTGCAGATTTGGATAGTCGATAACCAAATAAACTTATTTCATTTTTGGTTGTATTCAGTTTTCGTTTCGGAAGGCACCCAAAAATTTAATTCGCACTACGATTCCTCAAAGATGTCTACATTGATTTTCAAACATTTTGAAACAAATGTAAACTATACAGCTACTCAGGTGAATTTGTCTGACTTCGGCTACACCGAATTTCGAATTCCGGTTCCAGTATCGAATCGTTTCTCAAAGCTCAATCGTTTTCTCAAAAAAAGCCAAATCAAATTTCAGAAACAAAAATTCAAATTAAAATAAATTTATATACAAAATTAATTAATTTCATACATACATACAAAAATTAATTAATTTTACCAATTATGATTTCCGGTTCTCGAATTACATGATGATGAACTGTTGTAATTTATTCTAAATTCTAAAGTGGAAATTACTTCGACATATCATGGAATGTTTAATTACATTACAGAGTAATGAGTCATTAAAATCTCAAATTGCCACTTAAAACGACGGACATTAGAATAATGTCATGAAAACTGAAACACCGAAAAATATTCATGCAAAAAACACATGCGGATTGATAAAAAAAGGTATCATCTCACTGCTAGGCGGATTATACACGTTTTTTTTGTTAGAAATTATTAAATATGAATCTGCGCTTGCTGCGTTCGTGTTCCAACCAAATTCGTGGCGAACACCAATGTTACCGGGTTCTAGGTAATTTTTTCGACCTTCTCCTTCCAAAACTTTTTCGGCACATCCAGGCGGAAAACGACGAAAAACTCCTGGCCGGGGGAATCTACTATGCGTCCTCTTTAATATACATCTCGTCGTTCCTCACGATGCATTTCGGCTGCATCAACCTCTTGCGGTACTGCTAAATCAGCTTTGTATTTGAAAATATATTCAACAAGGCACACTACTTTAGGGCTAAGATGCCGAGGGAATTTCTTAACAGAACTTAACACTAGGATAATTGTTATACACTGAGATCTTTTTTTATGCGGTCTTTTTTTATGCGGTTTTTTATGCGACTTTTTTATGCGTATTTTCAGAGTTATGCGGTTTTTTTATGCGAAGTTTCAGAGTTATGCGGTTCCCCTTCTGCGGTTTTTTTATGCGAAGTTTAAGAGTTATGCGGTTTTTTATGCGAATTTTCAGAGTTATGCGGTTTGTTTTATGCGAAGTTTCAGAGTTATGCGGTTTTTTATGCGAAGTTTCAGAGTTATGCGGTTTTTTTTATGCGATCAGAGTTATGTGTTTTTTTAATGCGGATTTTTTATGCGGTACGTAAATTCGCATAAAAAAGACTTCAGTGTATTTGGTTTACATTGTCGTATGAAGAAGCTAGCTAGAACTAGGTTTGCGTGTGTGTGTTTATTGGATGACAGCTGAACTCATTGTAAATTTGATTATTTTAAAGTACATTTCAGACACATTTGCTGTGGGCTATAGGATTTATTTTTTCTTTTGTTAAGCGAAGTTTGCATTAAGGAATATTTCATGTTCTCCCGTTGCAAACAAATTTCAAAATACAAAACAGAAGAAAATATAAATGACTTTTATGTTTCATTTTTAGAGCGCCTACACAATTTTTGACGCAACGAAACTGGCTTATAACTAAATGATGATTAATCACAAACGCTTTTTTTTATAAATCTTGCAGATTTAAAAAGAAACCGCATATGTTCCAAGGCGATTCGTTATTATTCTTATTTTTATCTACATATTCACGATAAAAATGAAAGCACCATAAATATCCACACTCAAAGAAATATAATATATTCTTGATATGGATTCATCTTTCAAAAACAATATGACTCATAAATTTAAGAAAAATATTAACAAAATGAAAATTCATTTTTTACGGAATTTATTCAATCCGAATAAATTTAGTGTTGATCATATATCTGGTTTTGGAGTTTTCTTAAAATTTTTAATGATCTCGAAATATTTTGAACGCGAATTTATGCTGACTCTTCATTTTGTTTTATTAAGCTTATCTATCAATAAGCTTTTGTGGACCTTAAAGTTTAAATGCTAGTTGTATGATGTAACACTGACGATTGCTACAAATACTAATAAAGTTAAAACGACGACACGATCAGGCACTCCGAAGGAAAATCGGAATAAAATGTGTTCGTGAGCGATTTACCGCCAGTTACCGCAAATATAGCGACCCCTTGTTAATGATAAAAATGAAATTCTTAAGCAACACTGTTCTGGTTGCTACAACATAGTTATCAAGGTACCCTAGAAATTAAAATAAACAAATAAATTGAGACAGTTCGTCTGAATTCGAATATCGCAAGATTGCTTCTGGGAAGTTTTGAAGATTATTTAAAATATTACTCATAACAGATTTATAATTTCAGTTTGACCAGATGGTGGTGTTTTGGAAGAGCCTACAAGCTTTTTAGTTTAGTAAGCTTTCAAATATGAATCTCCAGAAAATATACGAAATCTAGCTGTGTATATACCAGATTTGGCTGTGGAGCTCTTCATAAACTTCGACTTCGAACTTCACTATCAATATATTCGAAAATTTGACGAAGTTACCATTTAATTGTTTTCTGATAAAACAGCCCAAGAATACGGCCGGTTACTCACTCAAATTGTTATCTGTCCATAGAATAAATATCGATTCTACTATGACACGACCGACCGCAGTATAATGCTTATTCATTTATTTTTTTCAATGAAAAACTAAAAATAGTTGTTGCAAAGGTATTTTACTTTACATCTCGTTCATGGATGTTCTGTTTGTACAAGTACCGTGTGTTTGAATACGGGTGGATTATCTTAAGTATGACTCGCAAAACTTTTAATTCTGTCATATCAAAAATACTTCTTCACTAAGAATCTTGGTGAAGTTAATCTAAGTCGTCTTAATCATTTTAATTTTTCGTCATATTTTCCCTGTATGAGTTTTTATTGATATTTCGTCGAATTGGTAACCATATTCGATAGTAGCAATTGAGAGTGTAGGGAAGAAAAAGATGCTTTGATTACACCCAAATTGGAGCGAACATAGTCACAGCTACACTACACCGGTGCAGCGCTAAGCACAAAAAACGGCATTATGGCCCTTATTACCGGTGTCACTACATGGTGAAAACCAAGTGAAGTGACTGTGACCCTTATTATCGGTATCACTTCACGGTGAAAATCGAGTGAAGTGAGTTTAGGTCCTCAGTACGGAAGTCGCTTCAAAGGCAAAAGTAATTATTTGGATGAACTTGATGTCATGAACATCACGCCACCAACATTTCGTTGAAAAAATGAGTTTTTTTCCACTACAGTGATCACTTCACTATGCGTGATACTGGTAATAGGGAAAATCAAGTGAAGTGACATTTAAGTGAAGTGAATGTGAAAGTGGAAGTGAGAACGGTAATAAGGGCCTATATTTCCACTCCTTTTGATCCTTTTTCTATCTTGGCGGCTGTCCACAAACTTGGATTTCTAAGCATAGGCGCATAAGCAAACGATATCGCAGCCGTTTTTACAAAAATCGTTAGATGGAATATAAGCTAACCATTTAAATTAAACCCATAATACATTTATAGTTGCAATTTCGTCTTCTTCCTTTGCGACATACAATAGAACCATGGTGAAATACTTATTGATTTGTTTTGTTCTATTCATTTTTTTTTCAATTGAACAACAAACGTAACCAAGGATATTGTTATTCTAGAATCAACAGTTTATTAACCTGGGTTGCCAGTTCCAAACATATTAACCAAGATCTTATTTTGACATTACGAGTTACTGAGGGGTAGTTAAATTTACGATACAGTTTTAAAAGCGAGTGGCAGGTCGTGTCGTCGGTTAAAATGTTACCTGAATTCAATTTCTCAAAATCAAGTTTTACAAATTTGGATTCAAATCAAAGGTAATAACGGTCAACTTCAATTTCATCCGTATCTGGTTTCCGGGGGAATTACGGGATAAAATGTTAAAACCTCAATCTATCATATAAGTGACGACGTAAAACGACTTCGATATCTTAAGTGTGGTCTCAAACTTTCCAAAAGGAAAGTCACATGAACATTAATTAATAAGAAAGACAACATTACACCACTAGGAGGATTAAAACAGTTTCATTGTATAGATTTTCCACATTCGCCCTGGAAACCGAGTTTGATGAATAACAACCATTGGAAAAACTACTACCACTTACTTCATAAGACCGACTTTATTATGTGGAGAGAGGAATGAAGTAACAAATATACGTCTAATTTGCCAACTCTCTTTGTTCCACATGATTGTTAGTCACCGAGCGGCCAATTGTCGACAATATTTCGCTCAACTTTAGTTCTCTTACACAACACGTATGATACGTCTCCAGTCATCAAATAGAAGCAAAATCGTTACGGAAGACACCACGTTCCATTTTCTTTACCCAATTGAGCTGCATGGGCCTAGACAAAAGCTTAAAATAACTAAAGTAATGACGGAAAATCTCTTTCTATTTTTTTATTGTGGCTCGTCTCCATCTCTTTCTACAGGGTAAGTTGCCAGAGTCGTAAGTTGGCAGAGGTATTATGATGAACCGAAAGTGTTATCGCTTTGATAAATTGTGGAAGTTTCACTTCCCTAACAAATGCTACTGATGCTGCTCTCATAATTTTTGTCACAAAATGAAATGAGCCAGTAGTGAAAGATTAGCAGATTGAAAGAAAAAGAAAGTGGCATATCAAACAGAAAACGAGGAAGGTAAAAAATTGTTACAGTTTTCTTAGTAACCGGCAACGAGTTTTTCATCATTGATCGTGATAGGTGAATTCATGTCTCTGACTGGAGGTATCAATATAAAGAGAAAAACTTAAGAAAATTCTGCAATGAATGGCTTTTTTCGTGTGAGAAGAAATATTATGATGGATGTTGACGACAGCGTGTTACGTGTCAACCTTCTATGGAATCTCAATACAATGAAGCTGTCATACACACGAGTGTTGAAAACTAAACAATCTGAACTCGTGAGGTGGTTTCAAAGGGCGAGTTTCAATAACTGTGATTAAATGAATAACTATCAAAACAAATGTAGCCACATTAAATATTCAAGTTTCATCACTCTATCTTCGACATTAAAATGCTCTAGACGGATAGGCAAAAGAAAGTGCTCACTTCCTTATTTTCAGAATTTTCGTCACAATCTGTCAAGCGGTTATTGAGATGGCAGCGGAATAATAGCGAAGGAATGCTACTCCGTGAATATTGGGATAAAACATGGTGGTGCTATTTCTGTTCCCCTCAGTGTATAGCATCTACGAGCATCATTGCAAAGTTTCAAAGACGTATTTCGAATACGTCGGAGATATAATTATATTAATTTACCTGGGCGTTGCCATTTTTGTGAAGTGTCTAAGGGCCTGTTCAGGAGTGTTTCAGTTCTAGGCGCATTATTTATGTCATTTTTAAAATTTAAATCCGGAAATTATAACAAAAGAAACTGACAGCCCTAGCAGTGTTTTACTCGTATTTTAAATATAGAGGAAAAAGAACGGCATCGTATACCATTTTAAAATTTAACAGAAAAACTTTTCAAATAAATAAAACTAGAACGGCTTGCTGGAAATACGTTTGTTCTAGTTTTAGTTGTATTATTGATCGCCCATATAAAACTTCCAGCTGCTGTATTTGCTCTAATACCGTTTTCGTTTATTGATCAGAGTAACCCGCGAGCTGACCCAAGGGACTGGGGTCCACTAGGAGATTGATAGTAGCTCTCTCCGGACAGTACCAACCTAGATGCCGTGTGGAATCCGGCGGAAAAAAATGAACCAAGAATAGATCCACTGGGTTCCTGCTTCCATGTCGTAAAAGGCGACAATTGCAGGAGTTTCTTTTTCCTTTCAGTTATCAGATATTTTCAATGTTTCACTTCTGATTACTCTATTTTACTAAATTATCTTTTCAACCTATCAATTTCTATCTAGCTTCGGAGAAAAGTTTCATTTAGAATGTTTTCTTCTTCCATGTTTTTGATTGTCTTCCAGGATTATAAATTGAATGATAAAAATCAACTATTGCGCAAATCAGTTGATATTACAACGTTAATAACAGGAATATTGAATACATAGTAAAAAAAACACTTGATATTAATATTTCAAACAATAAATTAATATTTTTCTCGGTAGCCGGCTGCCCAGATTAACCAATATAACCAATTAAGATATTTTTTTTATAAATAATTAAAATAATAAAGCGGAACTAATACACAATCAAGACACGCGTGAAATCTGTTGACCTTTATTTGGTGATTTAAAATGATTTTATAACAACTGTTTAGAATATGTCATGCAATGAATCAACTATTTTGTCTATTCACTCGTTTATTTTGTATCACGTAATTTCATTTATGAAACATAGGGAAGTTTTTATTCTTTGCGCGATAGTATTGCAAGTTTTTCTTCAGTTTCCTCGAATAAGAGCTGTGAATCAAGACTTCCCGGTACTTCAATATATGATACTGTTGAAACGTTCACTCGGAAGGTCAGTGAGGTTAGTGGTGCATCCGAGCATCTTGAAACCGGAACATATTGAGTTGCGCGCGAATAATACCAATACTGAAATTTTTACTAACAAATATCCTTCTCCCGTGATACTTGTGGAGTGCGCAGTAGTATGTACGGCATATGGTAACAAGTGTTGGACTAACATCCCTTCCCATTCCTTAGACGATCAACGTTCGGGCCTGTCCGGCGCCGGTACTGATCAATGAATTCTGGGGTTACCAGAAGATGTACATTGAAGGTTGATTTACCAGTCCCAGGTTGGATCATCTAGAAATTCCCTGTACAATTTCAGTTAATTCCGATCAGTAACGGAGTAGCAACCAGGGGTGGTCGCTCAAGCTCAAGCTCAAGAGTAACCCGCGAGCTGACCCAGAGTCGCTCAAACAACTTTTGAGATGTTTGTTTTAGCAACCTGGGGTCGCTCTAGATCGGACTCTAATCACGTAGTTTCTCTCTGAAAATTTTCTCGGGTCACACCATGACATACATGCGAGTTTGTTTATTTTTCTTTTTTTATGAGCTGTTTTTTAGAACGCATACCACGTGTTCGTTTTACTCGGAGTCAGAGTCGCCCGCGTGTAGGTTCAAAAACGAAAACGTGATTAGAATTTTTCCAGGTCAGGGCTCCAACATACGACAAATGGTTTGTAAGACCAGCGCCCTTTGCATTGAACCGTGAATCCGGGCTACTAAAGCAGTGTGCCTCATTAAATATATTTTTAAATACAAAAAACTGTTTTAATCCATCTAATGATGTAATGATGCCTTTCTCATATCAATAATATTCATATATATATATATATATATATATATATATATATATATATATATATATATATATATATATATATATATATATATATATATATATATATATATATATATATATATATATATATATATATATATAATACTGTGGTATTCTATTCGAAATGTTTCTCTTCGATTCTTGGAAGAAACCAAGGGATTGTTTGTGCACTGACTAGTATAACCTGCAGAATGAAACACGAGGAAACGAAGTAAGTTCCTCAATTGTAGGCACTTCCGGCACCGGAATTCCAGAACAGGTATAATCGATGTCAACCAATTTTGTTCAAATTTAAATTTTTCGATTTTAACATCGTACTCTAAACTACGGTGTACATTTTTGTTGTATCCGAAAATATGCAGTAATTTTTGGTAGGACCATAAGACCTAAAATTGGAAATATCGGATCTCCAATGCTGTCCAATTGCTCAGTTCGATGAACTGAGTCGAATAGAATATGATACTTGGCCCTTGGCCAGCAAAAAATAACCTCATTTTTGAGACGACAATGTAAATTTTTGGGTTCAAGATTTTTTATAACCAAATTGACAGAAAGTAAGTATAATGACATTGAGTTAAAAGTATATGCATCTGAGGTGATGTACGTGAGAGAAGTCTTCTGAATAATTTAAATTTTGGGGGATATTCGACCTTTTTTTGTTTCGATTGTAGAGGTTTTTTACATTAAGGATTCTTTTTTTTTGTTCAATTAGTACAATTTCGTTTCGATTTCTTCATGCTTGGGCTTAGGCTCATTAGTGTTTCAAGCAGTTTAAATTGAACTGCTAGCTCCACTTAGCAGTTCAATTTAAACAGCTGTTTCTTAAACCGTTTTTGAAAAAAAAAAATGTAAATTCCACTATGAAGAATTTTAACTATATCTATTTTTCATAGTGGAATTTGGGGGAACTTTCATTTTTCTTTCCAAAAACGATTTAGTTTCATTCTTCTAACCACCCGAGCCCCAAACATTGAGATGTTTCTTTCTCATCCTCAAACGTTTATCTGTTTCTGAACAATAAAAAAATGACCATTTTTTCAACCGTTTCAAGAAGTCTTCCTCCTTAAACGACCTGAATTTCAATGAGCATTTCAATTTTCTCGAGAACTTGCGATTTTTGACCCAACGATTGTTTCTACCATCATAATCGCAATTAAAATGTGTGTTTTAAATCGGCTGAGCAGTTGTTATGTTTAAATAACAACCAAAATTGTGAGTAGCTTTCACTTTTTTCTGTTTGTTAAACGATCCGTTCGATATCGATTTCTTATCTTCAAGGATTAAAGTAAGTGGTTCGTTATTTTTGCGAAGGCGTTGTCCGTTACTTTTATAGCTTTAACTTGTTCATTTAGATAAGTATGATCGTTCTGAATATCAGAATCCTCAGCAGTATTGCAAAATATCAGCAAACTTTGAAACAATAATTGCGCAACATAATAAACGAACAGCACGTCCTACTTATCAGGATTACATACCTGACTTTACTACTATATATAATTAAACGTGTTCGATTCAGATGGTCCTCCGACCGGCTCCGATGCTGGGGCCTTCCCTTGCTGACCTGATTGATACTGTTAGTCCAGTTATTGCAACCACGCCAACCTGTGGTCGAGTTTTATGGCCATACGATTTGACAGGCGAATGTACCTGTTTTAGCCTTTTTTCCGAATTTTTGCATGCCTCACTTTGGTTATGGGTGATATTCCCGCGTTCACCATTTATGGCGTTTAATTTCTGGTTTCCAGATCGCGGTTATTGGAACTGCAACAAAGGAGAGACAGTTGAGCAAATCAACGTCTGTGAACTAGGTTAGCTGATCATTTCATTTTCAATGTTTAACCAATGACAGATATAGCATTTAAAAAGATTTGCTTTCGTTTGCTCTATACGATCGTTCTCTATTTTTAGTCGTGTACAAATTTCGTCATGGTTATCCATAAGAGTTAAATTGGTTGACATTGAGAATCCATTTCCATAAACTGTGGAAATGATTTTTTTCTTTTTAATATTTAGCATAAAAAAGCAATTTTCATAAAAAAATGGTGGTTTTTCTGGTTCGAGAGGCGAATGGCTACAAGATTAAAGCTTTGTAATCGAAAAATGAACTTGTTCCCAATTGCATTAGGAAACCGGACTTTCTGACTGGTTCCGTATTCTTGCAATAGACAACAGTTTGCTGACAGAACTGGTATGGAATCGGAATCATTGATCATTGATTGATCGTCATACATTGCAAAAGATTTACAAGGACTCGAACTGTTTCCATGTATAATTTAAATAAGAAAATTAGTTTTCATTAAGCTTCTACCAAGGAAATAGTTTCATCTGAATTGCTTGATGGTTTTGATTTATTTTAATTGACATTCTTGCATTTTCTTATCATCGAGGAGCATTTTTTATTTCAGCAGAGCTGTATCCTCGTTTACTGCATGATAAATACTGCAACAATGGAAAATTATGGTAACTGATAATGATCTCAAAAACATGGATGTCTGTTTCTTCCCGATCATCAAGCCGTAACCAGTTTTGTGAGAAAAACATGTTGTCGTAGCAAGTGCTGATATAAGTCTGATCTCATTAGTAATTAAAGTATCAAAATTTTCTAACAAGTATCAAACAGAGAAATAGTTTAGATTCGTTGATGTTGATCAAGTTTCCTTCATTGTACACCGAAACCTCCATCTACGAACTAAACGGGGGTTCGTAAAAAGAGGTAGTTCGTAAAAAAAGTTTACGTTATTTGGGATTTGGTTCGTAAAAAAAGTTTACGTTATTTAGAATTTACTTCGTAAAAAAAGTTTTGTGTAATGAATGTGGAAACCGCCCATCACATGGCTATTTTCGAAACGGATGTGAAGAGTAAGTGCAACAAAATGAAGTTTGCGCTCGTTTCAAAATCCAAGATGGCGGCTTCCGGTTTATTGATATTGTTTAAAACTCCTAAGAATATGGGTATTTTCGGAACAGGATTGATGAGTAGATGTCAGAAAACTATGTTTGAGGTGTTTTTAGAACGGGATTGATGAGTAGCTGTCAGAAAACGATGTTTGAGGTGGTTCTGAAATCCAGGATGGCGACTTCCGGTTTCTTGATATTCCTTGAAAACCCTTACAATGTGGGTATTTCCAGAACGGGATTGATGAGTAGATGTCAGAAAACTATGTTTGAGGTGGTTCTTAAATCCAAGATGGCGACTTCCGGTTTCTTGATATTCCTTGAAAACGCTTACAATGTGGGTATTTTCAGAACGGGATTGATGAGTAGATGTCAGAAAACTATGTTTGAGGTGGTCCTTAAATCCAAGATGGCGACTTTCGGTTTCTTTATATTCCTTGAAAACGCTTACAATGTGGGTATTTTCAGAACGGGATTGAGGTGTAGATGTCAGAAAACGATGTTTAAGGTGTTTTCAGAACGGATTTGATGAGTATATGTCAGAAAACGATGTTTGTGGTAGCTCTGAAATCCAAGATGGCGACTTCTGGTATCTTGATATTCCTTGAAAACCCTTACAATGTGGGTATTTTCGGAACGGGATTGATGAGTAGATGTCGGAAAACGAAGTTTGAGGTGGTCCTGAAATTTAAAATGGCGACTTCTGGTTTCTTGATACTTCTTGAAAACCCTTACAAAATGAGTATTTTCGGAAAGAATTAGATTTCAAAACGATCACAAACATCTTTCTTTTTTGGTACCTACACACCAAATCTGTTCTGAAAATATCCATATTGTGAGTATTTTCAAAGAATATCAATGGACCGGAAGTGATTATCTTGGATTCAGAACCACCTCCTACATTGTTTTCCGACATCTGATTATCAATCCCGTTCCGAAAATACCTATATTGTAAGGGTTTCCAAGAAATGTCAAAAGACCAGAAGTCGCCATCAGTGTTGCTAAGCTCGCTTATAGTGTGCAGATAATTCTTACTCATGTGTCATCAGAACATCTGAAACTCCTGTGTGAGTGCGCTCCCCGTGATTATTTTCGTCTTTTGTTCTGCTATCGCAGTGCTCATCTGTGAGTTGCGATGAAACACCGAGCATTCCTATTGTGTATATTCCACCACTCACTCTTTCGTTGGTCTACTAGTCGGTGTGCACACTCTTACTGAAGCTGTTTCTCATAGATATTCGCACTCGCTCCCACTCGCGCTCTTGCTTTTACTCACAACTTGGCGCCCACTCGTACTCTTATAGCGTATAACCGGAAGTCGCCATCTTGAATTTCAAAACCACCTCAAACATCGTTTTCCGACATCTACTCATCAATCCTGTTCCGGAAAAACCCATACTGTAAGGGTTTTCAAGGAATATCAAAAGACCGGAAGTCGCCATCTTGAATTTCAGAACCACCTCCTACATTGTTTTCCGACATCTGCTTATCAATCCCGTTCCAAAAATACCCACATTGTAAGGGTTTTAAAGGAATATCAAGAAACCGGAAGTCGCCATGTTGAATTCCAGAACCACCTCAAACATCGTTTTCCAACATCTACTCATCAATCCCGTTTCAGGAAATACCCATATTGTAAGGGTTTTCAAGGAATATCAAAAGACCGGTAGTCGCCATCTTGAATTTCAGAACCATCTCCCACGTTGTTTTCCGACATCTGCTTATCAATCCCGTTCTGAAAATACCCACATTGTAAGGGTTTTAAAGGAATATCAAGAAACCGGAAGTCGCCATCTTGAATTTTAAAACCACCTCAAACATCGTTTTCCGACATCTACTCATCAATCCCGTTCCGGAAATACCCATATTGTAAGTGTTTTAAAGGAATATCAAAAGACCGGAAGTCGTCATCTTGAATTTCAGAACCACCTCCTGCATTATTTTCCGACATCTGCTTATCAATCCCGTTCCAAAAATACCCATATTGTAAGGGTTTCCAAGAAAAATCAAGAAACCAGATGTCGCCATCTTGAATTCCAGAACCACCTCAAACAACATTCATTCTACTCTTCAAACCCGTTCCAAAAATACCCATATTGTTGTAGTTTCCATAGAATATAGATGAACCGGAAATCGCTTTTGATGTC
Organism: Malaya genurostris; assembly: GCF_030247185.1. Lineage (NCBI taxonomy): Eukaryota > Metazoa > Arthropoda > Insecta > Diptera > Culicidae > Malaya > Malaya genurostris. The sequence continues at coordinate 242,358,411 of NC_080571.1, read as the reverse complement.
TGCCAAAACCTCTTTTTACGAAGTAGGTTCGTAAAAAAAGTTCACGTTATTTGGGATTTGGTTCGTAAAAAAAGATTACGTTATTTGGGATTTAGTTCGTAAAAAGAGTTACGTAAAAAGAGGTTACGTATAAAAAGTGTTCGTAAGCAAAGGTTTGGGTGTATTTGTTTAATTTAGAAGATTAATATTAGGACACAACATTTTTTATTTTTTATCAGTGCTAGATATATAATGAACATTTGTATAAGTTCACGTCGATTTGGTGATCTGCTTCTTAAGAAACTTCTCCGGAATCGGAGGGATTTACCGACGTAGACTCCAGGCTGGGAACAGAGATAGTTTCGAATTGCACCCTTCCTTGCATTCACGGGACTGCATTTCTCCGCTTTTCTTCCGCTGCTGAGTTGTCGGGGTCTCCTTGAACGACTTTGCCACACGGAACACACACGACTGCTCGGAATATAATCTGTTGATAGATTTTGACGAAATTTTTTACATGTGAATATTATACTCTAAACTAATTTTTCCCCCAATTTCATTAAAAATCATAACAGTTTTGAGCCAAAATTAGAAGTTTTTTTTCTGTTTTTGAAAGCATGGGTCTAAATGGGTTTGAAATTTTAAACACACATATACCAATCGATTCAGCTCGACGAATTGAACAAATGGCTGTATGTGTATGGTGTTGTTACCAAAGATCTCAGGAATGGGAGACCGATTTTGATGGTTTGTCATGGCAAATGAGTTGTCAGCCTGAGCGCATTTGCATTTTTTGGGATCGATTTTCAAGATTTAAATAAAAAGCCTTATAGTCCCATAGGTTGCTATTGAATTTCATCTGGATCCGACTTCCGGTTCGGGAGTTACGGGGTAAAATGTGCAAAATGAACTACAAACTTGCAATCGATTTTCTCACAAACCGCTCAATCAATTTTCACAGGCGTAGATTCAAAAGAAAAGTCTTATAGCTTATATAATGCTACTAAATTTCATCTGGATACGACTCCCGGTTCCGGAGTTATGAGGTGAAGTGTGTTAAATATTGTACACCGTCACTTAAAGCGGCGAAACAAAACCCGTAGAAAATTTCTAAACAGGACTCAAAACTACACAAATCGATAGCCATTGTCAGTAGCCAGCTAAACAAACTTATTCTGGCTATCCTGGTCCCCGGTTTTCGATTAATGACGGGAGATAATAGCCATGTGCTCAAAAATGGATTTTAGTCACTTTTCTCAGGGATTGCAGATCCGATATTCCCAATCCTAGGGTAAAATGATTGGTCTTATAGTCCTACCAAAAATTACTGCGAATTCAACAAAAATTTAAGCCGTCGTTTAGAGTACGATGGTAAAATCGTATCAAAACTATGAAATTTGAATAAAAACTAGTAGAGTTCCGATGCTGGAAGTACCTATAATAGTGAACCCACTTCGTTTCCTGGGCTGACCTAAGCGATCAAAGCACTGTTTCATTCAGTAGGTTATACTAATTTAGGCACAAACAATCCCTTGGTTTCTTTTAAAAATCGAAGAGAAACATTTTGAATAGAATACCACAGTATTATATATGAGAATGGCATCATTACACCACTAGTTTGGTAGTATATTCATTCGAATATGACACTGTATGGTATTAGAAATATGACTGTGTTGTCGAATTCAAAACAATTTAATAGTTTCATTGATTCAAACCGCCTACCCCTACAGCAATAATTGCTGGGAGAATAGAGCTTCTTGAATCCATATACCATTCGAATCAGTTCGTCGAGATCGGTAAATATTTGCGTGTGTGACGAATACTATCACTCAATTTTCTCGTAGATGGCTGAACCGATTTCGTCCACCTATGATTCAAATTAAAGGTCTTAAGATTCCATTAAAACTTCCTGTTATTTTTTTACTCAGATCCGACTTTCTGTTGCGGAGATATAAGGTGATTAGTGAAAAATGTCAATTTTCCATAAATTAATCGGGTTTATCGGCTTTGCAGATGACTAAAAACATTTTAGTTTTACCGGCATTCTGGATTCGATCCCGGAGGGTACCAACTATTTTTATTTGGAACGCACTATGATTCCAAATTCAAAATTTCGAATCAAATGAAATGGATTACAGGCTCTCACTGACTTCGGCTACACGGTTTCCGAATTCCGAAAGCATCGAAAATAGAGAAGCTCAATTTTTCAAAGGAAGTAACTCCGAATTTCATAAACAAACATTCGAATTAAAAGATTTATGGTCCCATACAAAATTACTGGATTTTATCCGATTCCGATTTCCGATTGATTCCGACTTCCGGGTGATGATTTTTTTTAAATAACAACCGTCACGAATAACGACTATATCAGAAATCATAACAAATATTCGAAGTTGGGTTTAAAATTATTCCAATTTGTTCATCATGTTAATTTATAGCCATACGAACCGTTTAAGGATCTGCTGGTCAGTAGTGCAATTAACAATCACCAAAAGCTCACTTCGACAGCTCAAGGAACGCTTAACCGATTTTCATACGTGTAGTTTCAAGGGGAATAATTTTACGATTTTATAAATTTTTTCTTTTCTATCCGACTTGCAGTTCCGAAATAACAGGGTAATAAGTGATCGAAATTTCAAACCATAAGTCAAAACGATGGTGCAAAGATTCAAAACTGTTTCGATAATGAATTGTACTAGTTAATACTTGAACAAACCGAATCTCATTATACCCGCTCCCAGTTCCATTTCCGGAATCACCGGGGACAGAGGTCAAAATCTTTGCAATTGGGGCTCACTGTTATGATATTATGTCAAAGAATTTTTTTAAAACAGTTTCCTCTACCATTCTGTGATTTCGGTTGAAGCGATAAACTTTTCCTCATTATCAATCGAGTTCATCTTATAGGGGAAGATGGGGTGAAACCCACCCAAGAGGCATAATGTACCTTTTGCTTTTCTCAAAAGTTACCAATTTTTTACACTGAAATTTTAATGAAACTGAAAGTCCGCCATAACAACAGATTATTATAAAATTTTGGTAGCGATGGTTCAATCATTACTGAAAAAAAAAAACAATTATGTCTCTCACTTGATTTTAGGTTTCGTCTTAGACTCATCAGTGCGTAGCAGTTTATGTTGAACTGCTACCTCCGACCTGACGGTTCAACATAAACCGCTAGACAGACGTAAAGTTAATGCTATTTGCAAAACACTTCTTTGATGTATTTGACTATGTATTTGCAATTTTATAGAAAAATCGTCAAATTTATCGTTTCATATTTTTGGGGGCAAAACAACCCGAATTGTGTGAGGCGAAATGCTCAAGAATTCGCTTACAAAACTTCTCCATAAGTTATAAATTTAATGAATAATAGTGAACATTCTCTACCTGTCAAATATTTTGTCAACGAAATGTCTAAAGCTTTTTTTAAATAAGAAGAAGAAGCTTTATGAGAGTGCATATTGCCCCGTGGTTGTCATGAGCGTTATTCTGATGGATGTTTACCCGTTGTTTAAGATCATCCTGCCTTTATGTTCAGATAATCGTCACTTCGCTTAATTTAAAAAGTATATTTTTCATGTTTTCCACGATCGGGCGTCATACCCCACATATATTTCAATAGACAATATTTAAGGGTTTTGGAAAATAAGATATTTCATGTATCTTACGTAATTTTGAGAAATAATGATTACGGAAGATAGTCATGCATGAAACTCTTCCGTGTTATTCTCTATAGTTAAGATATAGCTACATTTCCTTAGTGGGTACGTTTTACCCCATCTACCCCTATAAATTAGAAATCAATTTACCCTGGGAACGACATAACTTGGAATTCCATCCTAGCTTTCCTGACACAAGATCAGAGTATACCAATTAAAGCTTCAAATCGTTTTATGGCACTAACTCTAGCATGCGGATCAGGGTCATTTCGCCGAAAGCCATTTCGCCGAAAGCCGTTTCGCCGAAAGCCATTTCGCCGAAAGTGTTATTTCGCCGAATGACATTTCGCCGAATGGGTCACTTCGCCGAATGCCATTTCGCCGAATGCCATTTCGCCGAAAGCCATTTCGCCGAAAGGGTCATTTCACCGAATCCTGAAAACGTCTTGAAATCTTAATTATAATTGATTTAAATTGAAGACAAACGAAAGATGATAGCGTTAAAAGAAAACTTGTTGACTATTAGCTACTAAGCATAAAAGCAATTGCATAGGTGTTTCCGTTTGTTAAGTGAAAATGAAAAAATATCTAATGCGGCTACGCCACATCGTTTTGGTTCATGTGCTGTCCGACCTCGCTACCGCTCGTTCGGACCTAACTAAAGCAAAGAAACCTAGCTTTGAGTAGACCGGGCAAACGAGGCGGTTACAGGTGTGTATGCAAGAGGCCGCCGCTTCCGACGGCGGGTCGGTGGCCGACTCAGCTGGCGTCGGCTAGGCGGCTTTGTGCCGCCAAGCCATCTTGGCTTCGGTTATGTGGCTGCGCCACATCAGTTATACAGAAGACATAACATGCATGAGATATGACCCTTTCGGCGAAATGACCCTTTCGGCGAAATGACCTATTCGGCGAAACGACTTTCGGCGAAATGGCTTTCGGCGATATGATCCGCTCCCCTAGCATGCTACGCGTAGGACTGAAACGTTAGCTATATTTTCGCTTCTACAGGGTCCGGCACTCGAAGTGTAACCAATTAAAAAGGCCATAAATTCAGTTTGGAAAATTACTTTTACTTAATTCAAAGTACAAAATGTGTAAAAATAATACAAAATTCAGAATCAATTCACTTTTGCTCGATATGACCACCTTTTGCCTTGACTATGGCCTTGAGACGGTCAAAAAAAGAATCGCAAGTTGCCGAATGTGACTTGCAGGTATTTAGGCCCACTCGCGGACAATAACTTTTTTCAGCGCCTCAAGACTGGTGTATCTTTTAGTTCGGACTTTGCTCTCCAAAATGGCTCAAAGAGAATAATCCATTGGATTCGCATCTGGTGAATTCGAGAGCCATTGTGTGGACGTAATGAAGTTCGGAACGTTGTTTTCAGCCATTCTTGGTTCACTCGAGCTTTGTGAGACGGTGCCGAGTCCTGCTGAAACGTCCATGGTCTGCCACCGAAATGTTTGTCTGCCCACGGCTTCAAAGCAACCTCCAGAATACTTTCCCGATAATATGTCGCATTTACCTTGACGCCAGGCTCGATGAAAACGATTGGAGAGCGCCCATCTGCGGTTACAGCGGCCCAAACCATTATCTGTTGCGGGTGCTGCCTCCTGGTGGCCAATCGATGACTCAAATTCTCGTATGAACGGTCGGTCAAGTAAACCCTATCGTTTTTAGAGTTTACGAATTGCTCAATTGGAAATATTTTCTCGTCAGAAAATACAATGTTCGGAAATTGACCGCTTTCGGCCAAACGAAGCAACTCCTTCGCTCTCTAAACTCAAGATTTTTATTTCACGTTTACTTTTGCAAAATGCTTTCTTGCGCTTGTAAACAATACAACTCCGAACTGTCATTTAGCAAATTTCTAGAGAGCTGATGCCCGTGCGTCAGCTGCGCGAGCGGTCTGAAGTTGGTTACACTTCGAGTGCCGGACCCTGTATTTATAGATTCGCGTGCTTCCAACAGCTTCGCTTATGCATCGATTGACCAATCAGAGCGATGCTTTCCCTTTGATATATCGCTTACTCCTTCAAAATCGTCGTATAAGGCAGGGAAATCTGGTATGCCGGAGATTTTTAGCAGACGAAATAGGACACCGCACGCTACTAATCAAAATTTCAATCATTTGTAATTGAAAATACGTGGCTTGATACATTCAAATCGAAACTTAGAAATATTTTCTATCAAATGATGAAATAATATTAATAATTGATACAAAATAGACTGGGCTGTAAGTGTTTGAAACCTGACCACATTTGAACGTGTGTTTTTCGTTGAGTTTCTTATTTGCACCCCTATATAGAAAATAAAGATGTGTTCCACATCAAAAATGTAAAAGAAATCAGAATTTTGTATTTTTAATAATCAAACGGAGTGCTTTTATAAATGACTAAAATCAATTTGAAAACTAACAATATCGACGAATATTCGTGCAAAAACATGTGCGGTTTGATAAAATAGGGTATCATTTCACTGTTAGGTGGATTTAAAACATTTTTCCAGTACGGTATTTATGTGTGATTTGAAAATGTAACCCAAGCGACGATCGTCTTATTTTTCATGATAGTAACAATAAGTTCTCCTCTTAGTTTTTGTGGCTTAGGTAGTCGATCATATGTTTCGTGCTGTTTTATTCATAATAGTTATTATTATTTTCTTTCAATTAGATACGTTTTGGACTGAAGGGATGTCTTAGTATGTAATTACCATATAAAATAAGATTACAAGGCGTTTCGTAAAGTGGCAGCCTATGGCCAATCTAAAGATTTGTCAGAATTTACACTGCAATAGCCCTTCGAAAAATTGCCTTTGCAAAGGTCACTGCATATATCTGCAAGAATAAGAAAGTTCACCGGTGCCCCCAACCTAGCGCCATAATAATATAGCACATAACAGTCTCATTTATGCAATATCCGTCCGAACGGTGGTATCACCATTATATTTTGCCTCTCTCTCTCTTGAGGCAATTGGCGATCTGAAGTGTCAAGCATTAAAGCATCTAAACGGTGTCCGCCAACCTCACCCAAGAAGAAAACACGTGCGAGAACAGGACCACTATGCTCCTGTAAGCAAAGTATAACATTAATGGACACTTAATAATGTTTCGTAGTAGGCACCAACAGGTCGCCTTGGACTGTAGCCCGGTTGTATGTTGAAATTTATTTTTTAGTGCATCTAGATGATATGCAGGTGTTCCGACACCAGCGCAATGTTATGTTGCGAAGAAATGCATAAATCAAAGGTGAATTGAATAAAGAGTATCGCTTCAAATATCTTACATTTCGCACAGCTTAGAATTATAGGAATTAGATGAATGCAGAAAAGTTGTAAAACTTTTGCGTATCGATGGTCCAGCCTGTAGAGGTGTTTTTCGCGTAGCGCCTAATCAACTCCGTTAATAAGACATCCAAACAGAGGGCGATTGTTAGCGGTAGATGAAAATGGCAATGGAAAGCGAATTGTTGAGTGCATAAGTAGATGATAAATGACCATTATTACCGATGAAATAACAGCCAATATGTTGTTATATGATTTAAGATAAAGCCCTGTAGTTCTCTTTGCCATGGCTATTCGGTTTTATTGCACGCCAAAAGAGAGAAAAAAAAAACAGAATGTGTTCAGACTACAGGTGTTTAAATGTGGTTTCTTGGCAGAAACTGATAATTAGTTATGATTGACAAAGTATTGATTGCATGATAAGGAAATTGTGCAAGTTGGATTTGATAGAGAGGTAAGGTTGATTGAAACTGAAGGTACCAATTAGGAAAAGTTGTTTATTCGATGACAAATGCGTAACTGGATTCTGGGTGCGTTGCTTGGAAGTTGTTTGATTAGAAGCATGGTATCCAAATCAAGTTGTCAAAGTACCAATTAAAGCAAATGCTTCGAATCTAGTAGGGTGTTTATTCCCCACAAATGGTTGGTCCAAGGTTTTATAAATGCTGCAAAATGATATCTCTTGGTATGTTCCATACTCTTCTACAAGCAATTTTGCAAAAAGCACTGAAAACTGATTTCTTTTGCTAATGCATTTCAAGTAATTAAATTCAAATTTTATGACATGTAATAATAGCTCGCGATTGATTTATTCGATTTATTCTGCCAAGCAAAAATAGCTTGGATTTCGTTTCGACAAGGTCATCTCAAATATCTATGCCAGCGTGGAAAGTATATGTAGATAATGGATGGTATTATCAATTTTATTGAAGGACGAACATAATTGTTGTTTTCTTCAGGTATTTCATCCCTGGTGGATTGAATTCTTCATTTAGCTTTGCACACATCTTCAATATGACAAACCATTTGTAGTGCACGGATGGCGAGATCAATTTTACTCAAGACTTAGAAAAGGGAGGATGTATTTTTGTTTGGACATTTATTCAAATCGTTGTTATTCGGAAACTGTTTTGGTTGCAAAATGGTGTCGAAGATTTTAAAAAAATAAACGATTGAGCACTCTAAAAAATATACACTGAAAAAAAGATTAGGGTCTCTCCATTCGTGCAAAACAAATAGATTGTCATACTGAAGATGTGTGCAAAGTTTCATTCAAATCGGAACAAATCGATTTGGTTTCTGCCACCTCTACTGCTATAAATTTATGAAATTGCTCAACTGTCATAACGCATATTTTACTACTACATAAACAATTCAACTTGTGACTTTTGAAAGCACGTGTGTCACTTTTGATTCTAGATTAGATTAAGCTTCACTTTCTTACCGTTTTTCTAACCTGCTCGGCTCGGGTCGATTTTACCCGGGAGAATGCGAACTCACTTCCCTTGCATTTAATTCACAAAAAAAATTAAAAGAATATCGAAAAGGATTTAATATATCATTAACAACACCTAATTTATATGCACAATGAGAACGAACCATTTATTTAGGTCTTTCATTTTATAAAGTTTGACTATTAGAGATTTAAAGAAAAAAGGATAAAGTGGCATCCGTTTACGATTTTGATGCGTTGTCTTCTAGCGACGATCTCCAGCGGCCGCCTCTGCGATGCTTGAAGTCCACCAGGCGGAATTGTAGCCGTCCACCATCAGCGACAGCAGAAACAATGGCTACCGTTTCACAACCGTTTTGCTTATACGTGCAAAGCCTTACACTTTATCTAGGCGGATTTCTTCCGTCGAATTCTACACTTTTCCTGCGGTGAATTTCGGGGGACCTTCATCAGGCACTAGGTTCCACCCGATGCAGGGTTACTCACAATCACTTATTTTTAGACCGGTGGTCAACACTTTTATCACTGGAAGAATAATGCGTACTTATTAATAACGCCATTTTATATTGCTAGACTTTTGTTACCAGATAAGAGAGCGAATGATCATTCGCAGGGGTTTATATACCCGGCGAGGTCCTGACAGAAAAGTCGAACGGGCCGAATGACATTTCATTTTTGGTTGGTAGCGGGTAATGCCAAGTGATAGGAATTTTATGATGCCAGGGAGTTCGGGAAGTTTTTATAGCAAATTTTAAATTCAAATTTTGGATAATATAACAGGGTGTTTGTTTCACATTAAATTTGTGTTTATTGGTTTAGGGAAAATCTGACACCGTATATGGACAAGGATGTAAAATTGAATATTAAAGAATAATTTATAGTTAATATTTAACAAAATAATTTAAAATTAATGCAAAGGTGATCTGAATTTATAATGAGGAATTCAATTTAAGAAAATGGTAGTAATAATAAAAGAACAATAATAATAAGAATTAGAAAAAAAACATTATTATAAAAAAATTTATGATTATATGAATAATATATTTGTTGAACTCAGGAGCTATTATTTATAAAGTATTTATTTACAAATATTAATCACATTGTGCATATTTTATCAAGTGTTACCGAACTTGGAGGTAACAAACTCACCAGTGATGAAAAAAAACAACAATGATGTTTATTCTTCAACAAAATTGATAATACCATTATTTACATATACTTTTCACGCAGGCATAGATATTTGAGATGACCTTGTCAAAATGAAACCCTAGCTCTTTTCGCTTTTTGATTTTTTCAGTCAAATTTTCAAATCGCCTTAAATGCCAGGACCATAAAGGTGCTCCCAATGAGTTTATTTCGTCTTCTAAACCATCGGCAGCGGTTTACAGAAAAAAATGTTTCCATGTGTTTTGTTTATACTATGCAAATTGAATATTTTTATTTCTTCGGCTTCGACAAAGTGTCAAGCTCGCGCATGTATTGGTATGACGTGGATTAGCCGTCTTTGAAATTCGTTCTAGACAGTCTCGCCTCGTCCCACAGGGGCGCTGAAAGAAAGTGCAATAAGAGCAAACCATCCACAAAACACGTACATAAAGGTTTTACTCTTACTTATTGCATTCTCTTTCAGTGCGCCTAATTGCGATGGAATAATAACAATAGCAATTGGCTTTTAGTGTAGTAATCGAGTATCGACATAAATGTTACGACATGAAAACTGCTAACAAAATAGGTGAAATGTGAAATCAACACAAAATGGCGTGCGGAAATTCTTTTACGTGGACCAAAAGTCGCGAAGGGCGAAGTGCAATCTAACATATGTGGCAAGGAATATGCGTATACACCCAAACCTCCGTTTACGAAAATTTTTTTACGTTACCTCTTTTTACGTAACTCTTTTTACGAACCAAATCCCAAATAACTTAATTTTTTTTTACGAACCAAATCCCAAATAACGTAAACTTTTTTTACGAACCAACTTCGTAAAAAGAGGTTTGTGCATCCAATGAAAACAATTTCTGGCTCCATGGAAATTACTACAATATGGGTATTTTCGGAACGGGATTGATGAGTAGATGACGGGAAACGATATTTGAAGTGGTTCGGAAATCCAAGATTGCGATTTCCGGTTTATCGATATTGCTTAGAAACCCTTACAATATGGGTATTTTCGGAACGGGTTTGATGAGTATATACCGGGAAATTATGTTTGAAAGCGCTTCAAAAATAAAAATGGTGAGTTCAGTTGTATCGGTATTCTTTGACGATCATTACGATTATATATCGTTTAAGAAAAGTTATGCTTCTGACAAAGGTGTTCCCTGATAATCATTATTGTTTGAATATTGTACTATATTTTCGAAATGACCATAACAAGTAGACGTCTGAACAGCTATAATAATTTTATATTATTATAGTTTTATTGTATGCTTTCAATATTTTATTTAACAACTGGAAGTCTCAATCTAATATTTGGAAGCAACCACAAACATTAAAATTCGGTTTCAAATCAATGACCATTTTTTTTTATTTTCATTTTATAATTTCAGTTGTTTTAGTGTACGTAATAAAGTCGAAAAAAGTACTGTTACTCTTATCATGACACATTTGTTTTTATTTAAACTTGTCAAAATCTCATGTCAACGGGCCCGTCGGAATATGAATTAACATTTTGTAAGCCATTGAGGAAAAGGGATATTATTTGGCTCAAGTGGTAAGAGTCAGTTAGACAACCACATGACACTGAATTTCTAACATTTATGAGCAATTCCAGAAATAAATAGTAGATAAACTGACAGGATCGACTTTTTCCGAAATTTAAAACCGTAACTAACCACTTCAAACATCGTTTTCCGTCATCTACTCATCAATCCTTTTCCGAAAATACCCACATTGTAAGGGTTTTTAAGGAATATTGACAAACCGAAAGTCGCCATCTTGGATTTCCGAACTACTTCAAACATCGTTTTCCGTCATCTACTCATCAATCCCGTTACGAAAATACTCACATTGTAAAGGTTTTTAAGGAATATCGACAAACCGGAAGTCGCCATCTTGGATTTCCGAACTACTTCAAACATCGTTTTCCGTCATCTACTCATCAATTCTGTTTCGAAAATACCCACATTGTAAGGGTTTTCAAGGAATATTGACAAACCGGAAATCACCATCTTGGATTTACAAACCACTTCAAACATAGTTTTCCGTCAACTACTCATCAGTTCCGGTTCGAAAATACCCGCATTGTGAGGGTTTTTAGGAATATTGATAAACCGGAAGTCGCCATCTTGGATTTCCAAACCACTTCAAATATCGTTTTCCGTCAACTACTCATTAGTCCCGTTCCGAAAATACCCACATTGTAAGGATGTTTAAGGAATATCGATAAACCGGAAGTCGCCATCTTGGATTTTGAATCGACCCCAAATATCATTTTCTTGCATCCACTTATCACATCCGTTCCGAAAATGGCCATGTGATTGGGGGTTTCCACATTCATTACACAAAACTTTTTTTACGAAGTAAATTCCAAATAACGTAAACTTTTTTACGAACCAAATCCCAAATAACGTAAACTTTTTTACGAACCAAATCCCAAATAACGTAAACTTTTTTTACGAACTACCTCCATTTACGAACCCCCGTTTAGTTCGTAAATGGATGTTTCGGTGTACTGGTGGCACTACAAATTTATGCATAGCAATAAAAGAATGGTAACAATCTCGATGTGATTAACAATCGAAGTGGAAAAAATAGAAAAAATGAACATTAAAAACAAACATTTTCTGTTTTCAAGAAATATTGCATATAAATCACACGTCCTTACATCGAAACAACGTATTGAGTACATTACATCACACATTAACCGAATACTGCTTATGATTCTGATATGAAATTATGCATCTTTTCGTGTAATATTACAACCTTTAGAACGACACCAAGATTGTTGCGATATTATATCGTAATCACTGCACATCAGTAGTGAGTAGTGATGTGCAGCAATTTTGATGTAATATCACAAATGTGTTGATGTCGTTCTCAAGGTTGTGATATTACACGAAAAGATGTAAAATTTCCTATCAGAATCGTCTAAGTATTCAGCCAAGTTGATGTAATCTACTCAATACGTTTTGATGTAATAAACTTGTGATTTATCTGAAATAGTTTTTGAAAACAGAAAATTATTGAATTTGATGTTCAGTACGAGTATAATTTCGGCATCTCGATACCCTAGATATCGATACTGTGCCTTCCGAATACTATCCCTACCCTGGGGTAGTTGCTGATTTCTCAGGCGAAAACGACTTAACATAGCATTTAATCCAAACTCGCATGACATTTAAGATCAAAACAAACCGAAGTTAAAGCTTCGAATCGTTTTAAAGCGCTTTGTTTAATACTTGCTGTCTAGTAGCAACCTTTCTCTGACATGTTTCGTGTGAGTCTTTAGCTAAAAAATAATTTTGCTTATATTAATGGATTCGTGTGTTTCCACAGTTTCGCTTCTGCATTGACTGACCAATCAGAACGATGCTTCCAGATGATATGTCGCTTACTTCTTTGAAACCGTCGTCTTCTTCAGGCAGCATAGTGCCTTAGATATTTAGCAGAAAAACAGGACACTGTTACCTATTAATAAACATTTTAATCAAATATAATTGAAAATACGTGGCTTGATACGTATTTAAACCGAAGCTTAGAAATATTTCCAAGAAAAAGGTGAACTAATATTAATAGTTGATATAAAATTGACTGGGTGTTAAACCCTGATCGGATTTCCACTTGTATTCCAATTCTTGAAGCTCCGCATTAAAATTGGGAAAAGATATACAGAACCGACCTCCGAGGTCAAGTATTTTACATTTAAAGTAGGGTAATGTCATGGACGGTTTTGCTCTTTTGAACAAAAGTGCATTTTTAACGGCATTTCATTGCTGCTTGAAAGTACAAAACAGGTGTATTCAATAAACCTGCATCTTTAACAAAGAAATGTGTCAGTGGAAAAATTAACGATCCAACCTTTATGCACTGAAGGTACAGGGTGATTTTTTAAGAGCTTGAGAACTTTTTTAAACAATAAAACGCATAAAATTTGCAAAATCTCATCGGTTCTTTATTTTAAACGTTAGATTGGTACATGACATTTACTTTTTGAAGATAATTTCATTTAAATGTTGACCGCGGCTGCGTCTTAGGTGGTCCATTCGGAAAGTCCGCTTTTTTATCGACAAATTTTGTTCAGCGATGAGGCTCATTTCTGGTTGAATGGCTACGTAAATAAGCAAAATTGCCGCATTTGGAGTGAAGAGCAACCAGAAGCCGTTCAAGAACTGCCCATGCATCCCGAAAAATGCACTGTTTGGTGTGGTTTGTACGCTGGTGGAATCATTGGACCGTATTTTTTCAAAGATGCTGTTGGACGCAACGTTACAGTGAATGGCGATCGCTATCGTTCGATGCTAACAAACTTTTTGTTGCCAAAAATGGAAGAACTGAACTTGGTTGACATGTGGTTTCAACAAGATGGCGCTACATGCCACACAACTCGCGATTCTATGGCCATTTTGAGGGAAAACTTCGGAGAACAATTCATCTCAAGAAATGGACCGGTAAGTTGGCCACCAAGATCATGCGATTTGACGCCTTTAGACTATTTTTTGTGGGGCTACGTCAAGTCTAAAGTCTAAAGAAATAAGCCAGTAACTATTCCAGCTTTGGAAGACAACATTTCCGAAGAAATTCGGGCTATTCCGGCCGAAATGCTCGAAAAAGTTGCCCAAAATTGGACTTTCCGAATGGACCACCTAAGACGCAGCCGCGTTCAACATTTAAATGAAATTATCTTCAAAAAGTAAATGTCATGTACCAATCTAACGTTTAAAATAAAGAACCGATGAGATTTTGCAAATTTTATGCGTTTTATTGTTTAAAAAAGTTCTCAAGCTCTTAAAAAATCACCCTGTACTTACATAGTTTCATCCATATACGCAAATTTTGAACAAGTTTTTTGAAAGTAGTTCGATTAGAATATTGCTATCAGAGCCAAGCTATTACGTGTTAACTTACTATTTAGTTAGTAAGTTGAACCACAAACCAATTGGTTGAAGGTTCTATGAATGCTAGCAAATGATAGTTTGTTTAGATGCGATGCTCGAGCAATTCGTGTCATTGGAGTTAAATTTTACGATCTGTAATTACATGGCTAGGCTGATTGATTCGTGTAAATTAAGCTGAGTGCTGGCGTAGCAATTCATTATTATCTCATGCAGTTCGGATACAGTTTGTACAAGTGGAAGGGGTTTCTATTGAGTCTGCATAAGAGAGGGAAATAATAGTACGTACGTTGTCAAATGAATATAAGGAAAGCAAAATTAAAACAATGTTAAACTTTAGAAGCTTACAGATTTCTTCAGTCGTCAACATTTTCTTTTATTTTCATAAATCTCGTGAACTTCAGCGAATGCACGTGTCTTAAAATACAACTTTTCCACTTAAGCCTGTCCGGCTCCGGAGGAGGTGAGGGCATTAATCATACACCCAGTTAGAGTAACACTGTTTGCTAAAATAGCTGCGATCAATTAGTATCTGCTTGTGCACTTTCACTCGTACGCGTAGCATAATTTAGTCATTCCAAGCTAACACGCGCGAGCTATTGAGCCCGAAATGATAGGGTTTCGTGGTCTCTCCCAATTTACATAATATCGGAATGTAATAACTGCTTATGCGGCAATTTGCACTTCCTACTTAATCCTGGTTTACATCCAAACGAAAAACAGAAACGGCAGAAACGTATACTTTGAGTCGACGAAAGCTACAATGTAAACATGGAAAGCTTTGCTTTGAACTTTTCGTTTTAATATCGCTGGTTGTGGCAATAAATGTCTGTTTCACTGTTTTACAGATTCGAAAATGGTAAATTTGTTCCCGGAATGATGTGGATGGTTTTATTATTTCTATACAGTAGTAGTTCACATTCTACAGGGTCCGCCATTCAACTTTTTTTTTGAACTAGCGGTTATTTCGACATTGGTAACCTTAATGTCACTTCTGATTTGACAGAAACATAGTCTTATCCTTCCGCTGGACGAAAATGGTTGTGTATACGCTTGCGGAACGCGTGAAAATAGTGCCAACTGGGCTTGCGATCAGCTTGAAGAAGACGCCGATTTTTGCCAAAAAATCATCTTCTCGTATAAGGCACATTTCCATCTCGGCGGGTTTGTTAATAAGCAAAGTTGTCGCATCTGGGGGACGGAAAACCCGCACGTTATCATGGAGAAGCCGATGCATCCTCAGAGAGTGACGGTTTGGTGCGGATTTTGGTTTGGCGGCATCACTGGGCCATTTTTATTCGAAAATGAGGCAGGAGCCGCCGTCACGGTCAATGGCGAGGGCTACCGCGCCATGATTAGCGATTGGTTCTCCCCGTTACTTGAAGAGGAAGACTTGGACATCATTTGGTTCCAACAAGACGGCGCTCCGTGGCACACAGCCAACGCTACGATCGATCTTCTGCGCACAGTCTTCGAAGATCGTATTATCAGTCGAAATTCAGATGTCATTTGGCCGCCTCGGAGCTGTGATTTGACGCCCTTAGACTATTATCTTTGGGGGGCTGTCAAAGATAACTGTTATGTGGACAAGCCATAGACAATTCAAGCCTTGAAGGACAACATTCGTGCAGCCATAGCTGCAGTGATATTGTAGTCTGCAATATCACAGGACATGAATACAGACAGCCAATTCGAAAGTAATCCAATGCGTCCTCCCCATTGTACGTCTTACTTCACAATCTGCAAATGGCGACGAACGCTTCTTGAAAGCAAGACTTCGTGACCCGAAAATAATGCACGTCGTCTGTCTGTATTTGTTATACATGAAAAATCAACAACCTACAGTATGCATCGAGGGTATGACACCCACTAGTATAAAAATGTTATTAGCATCAGAAGGCCTTTCAACAACACCTGACCACCTCCTTCGAATCTTCATCGAAGTGCATCAGGAATATAGAATGAAACCTATGGAAGCGCTGGACGACCTGGACTCTTATGGGAAATTTTTGACAAGTGAACACATCCGCCGACTCCAACTAACAATTTTACAAGGCCGAATTTTCGGAAATAACGACGCCCTCTAATGAGGTAGTATCCTATAATGACGTAAGTGACACTACATTTCATTCAAATCCTCAAATTTCTTCGCATTCACAACAGAATGCGTTTGAAATTCTTGTCTACCGTCAGAATTTCAATCGCATGAAAAGCCCAGCCAAAATGAAGGAAATTCAACAAAATATTTTATCATCTTCTTTCTCAGTTATTCTTGGAACTGAAAGTAGTTGGGACGAAAGCGTAAAATGCGAAGAAAGGTGGAGGTGGAGTCTTCATTGCAGTAAGTGCTGACTTTTCATCCGACAAAATTGAAACAAATAAACACAAAGAATTTGAAGATGTTTGGACCAAAGTATTTATATCAGGACAAAAACATATTTTTGCCTCTGTGTATTTTCCCCCTGAAAATGCTAACAAAACAACTTTCGAGCTATTCTTTCAAACCGTAGAAAAAATTATGTCGAATATGGAACCAGAAGTTAGGTTACACATATACGGTGACTTTAATCAACGAAACGCTCACTTCATCACCGTTGAACAAAATGAATCCATTCTACTACTAATTGCAGGAGAAAATGAAACACTTCAATTTCTTTTCGACAAAATCTCTTTATTCGGCTTGAATCAAATAAATTCTGTGAAAAATAAACAAAATTCATATCTTGATCTTCTTTTCGCAAACTGTACCGAAGACTTCTGTGTGAATGCTTCACCAAATTCACTCTGGATAAAAGAAGCATTTCACACAGCAATTGAATACTCCACTTTTTAATAATAGCATGTCTCTCCCTAACGAAATAGAATACGAGGAAGTGCCGGAATACCACAAAACAGATTTCGAGTAAGCAAAAGGTAGACTAAGTACATTAAACTGGCAAAAAATTTTGAATATAGAAGGAAACGTCAATGAAGAAGTGGAAAAATTCTATCTAATAATTAACAATTTAACTTCGGAAATTGTACCAGTAAAAAGAAGAAAAAGAAGTCACAATAGCAAATTGCCTGTCTGGTTCAACCCGCAATTGAAAAACCTGAAAAACCTGTGTTATCAATCTACAAAACTACCTCGACATTTGCAATGACTTGAAAATAGCAATCAATTCGGCACACGAAGAATATAATTTTAAAGTCGAAAGCGAAATCAAAGAGCATCCTAAAAATTTCTTTAGCTTTGTTAAAACCAAACTGAAGAGTCCATTCCTTTCGTGACCGTCGTATCGATCGGATGGTAGTTTGCATTAGAGCAGCTGTGCGTTAATCCATTCTAATCCGTTTCAAGGTCATTTAATATCAGATCTTTTGTTCGTGAGCTTGTGCAGTAGATCAATACAGTATAAACAATAAATACCGTTAGACAGTGCCGGGTGCTATTGTGTTAAAACAATAAGAACAGTGAACCGACGTTTAGTGTGGTGCCGTGAACCGGTGCTGTGTGCATATTTATTCTCGGAGGTCGTTGTAACTAACGCTTGGCCTCAGCGGCCGAGTTGCTACGGATCATTAGCTAAGTATAAAATTTTTTCCCTTCGTGTCCCTTTATCGTCTTATATTTTGACTCCCCCTATAATTTGCGCGGAACCTCAACCGCGCTATGGCAAGTCCATTAAATTCTCCCCTGCCCCCCGAAGATAAAATGGAAACAGATTTTAAATCTGCCCCAAATAGTAAGACTCACCGGGTTAAACAGTATCCCGAAGAGCCTTCACCCTCGGCCGGCCTTTATGTGGTTTATTTTCGGACCAAAGAGAAGAATAAACCGCTTAATATTTTGAAAATATCTAAAGACTTGGAGTCGAAATATACAACATTGAAATTTATTTCAAAAATTCGTCCCGATAAGCTCAGGGTCTCGTTGACCAGTCTGAAACATGCTAATGAGATCGCTCGAAACGATCACTTTACGCGGGACTACCGCGTTTATATACCAGCTCGCGAAGTCGAGATAGACGGAGTGATCACGGATCCAAGTCTGACATGCGAGGACATTCTCAAACATGGGGTCGGATGTTTTAAAGATCCCTTGCTTAAGAATGTCAAGATACTGGACTGCAAACGTTTGCATTCAGTATCGATCGCCGCGGATGGGACAAAGTCTTATCCCCACTCGGACTCGTATCGGGTGACCTTCTCCGGCTCGGCTTTGCCGAAATTCGTTCTCCTGGCCAGGGTTCGTCTACCTGTACGACTTTTCGTACCACGGGTAATGAATTGCACTAGTTGTCAACAACTAGGACACACAGCTTCCCATTGTGGAAATCGGCCCCGCTGCTCGAAGTGTGGAGAGAGTCATGCGGATGGCGTTTGCGACAGAGACATTGAAAAGTGTCTTTACTGTGAGGCGGCCCCGCATGACCTCACAGCATGTTCTGCGTATAAATTGCGTGGAGATCATTTGAAACGATCTCTCAAGCAACGATCAAACCGCTCGTTCGCAGAAATGCTGAAAATCGCCACACCACCTGAACAGAACCCCTACACCTGTTTGTCTGCGGACGATTGCGACTCTGACGATCCTCAAGAAGGTACATCTTCAACTGTCCCTCGTAGTTTTAGGAAGAGGAAAAATATATCATCTCCTAAACTCCCTAGAAAGGGTTCGAAGATATCTCTTGAAGGCCCTCCAAAAGTAACAGCAGAAGGAAGTGTTGGTAAAAAAAACGAAAAGAAGAAGCCAAAAGCTCCTAGTTCCGGAGACTTGAAATCGGAGAAAGAATATCCAACACTTCCGGGGACACCCAAAACCCCGAAAGTCCCCAAGGAACCAGAAAACACATCAAGTGCTGGACTTGTAAAATTCAGTGACATTGTGGACTTTATATTTTCCGTCTTCAACATTTCTGACCCCCTAAAAGGTATTTTGATGACTTTCCTGCCAAAAGTTAAAATGTTTTTGATGCAGCTGACTGCAAAATGGCCCCTCCTCTCAGCAATCGTTTCCTTCGATGGCTAATTTTTCGAACGAGGTCAAGGATTCGATCACTGTTTTACAGTGGAACTGTAGAAGTATCATCCCGAAAATAGATCCTTTTAAATACTTAGTAAATAATCTGAAATGTGACGCATTTGCATTGTGCGAAACTTGGTTAACTTTTGATGTATCACTAAACTTCCACGATTTCAACATTATTCGCCTGGATCGAGATAATCCCTACGGAGGAGTACTTTTGGGGATCAAAAAGTGCTATTCCTTCTTTCGAATTAACCTCCCCTCGATATCAGGTATTGAAGTTGTCGCATGTCATGTCACAATTAAAGGCAAGGACCTTTGTATTGCTTCCATCTATATTCCCCCTAGAGCCTCAGTTGGGTACCACTGGCTCAGCAGTATCATGCAACTTCTTCCCGCACCGACGTTAGTTTTAGGAGACTTTAACTCTCACGATACGGGATGGGGTTGTCTTCATGATGATAACAGATCAGCTATGATCCATGATATTTGCGACAACTTCAATATGACAATCTTGAATACGGGAGAAATGACACAAATTCCCGCACCACCAGCAAGACCAAGTGCGCTGGACTTATCCCTCTGCTCGACATCGCTACGGTTGGATTGCACGTGGAAGGTAATCCCTGATCCCCACGGTAGCGATCATCTGCCTATCGTAATTTCAATCGCCAGCGGATTAAGACCATCGGAAACAATCAATGTTTTGTATGACCTCACACGAAATATTGATTGGAAATGCTACGCAATATCGATATCTGAGAAACTAGAAACAACACAAGAACTTCCTCCGGAGGAAGAGTATACGTTTATGGCTGGCTTGATTCTCGACACTGCGATTCAAGCTCAGACGAAACGTATACCCGGCGCGAATACTAACATTCGTCCTCCCAACCCGTGGTGGGACAAAGAGTGCTCATCACTGAACGCGGAAAGATCTTTAGCATTCAAAAAGTTCAGAAAATATGGAACACCTGATAATTATAGAAATTACGCAGCGCTAGATAAGCAAATGAAGAACTTAGTTAAAGCAAAGAAACTAGGTTACTGGCGACGGTTTGTTGACGGATTAACAAAAGAAACATCGATGAGCACTCTTTGGAACACAGCCCG
This sequence comes from Malaya genurostris, assembly GCF_030247185.1. Lineage (NCBI taxonomy): Eukaryota > Metazoa > Arthropoda > Insecta > Diptera > Culicidae > Malaya > Malaya genurostris. The sequence continues at coordinate 242,337,860 of NC_080571.1, read as the reverse complement.
ACGAATGCGCAACCAAAACACAACGAACGAAAGCGAGGAATATTCTAACCGCTGGATATTCGATTTCGCTAAAAAAGTATGTCCTGATTCTGTTCCGGAACAGAAGATATCCCGCGCCGCGACTTCGAATACAAACGAAACACCGTTTTCGATGGTAGAGTTCTCACTTGCGCTCTTGTCGTGTAACAATAAGGCCCCGGGGTTAGACAGAATTAAATTCAACTTGTTGAAAAAGCTCCCTGACTCTGCCAAAAGGCGCTTGCTGAATTTGTTTAACAAGTTCCTCGAGGGTAATATTGTTCCACACGACTGGAGACAAGTGAGAGTTATCGCCATTCAAAAACCTGGGAAACCAGCCTCCGATCACAATTCGTATCGGCCGATTGCTATGCTTTCCTGTATCCGGAAGTTGTTCGAAAAAATGATTCTCTTCCGTCTAGACAATTGGGTCGAGACTAATGGTTTACTTTCAGATACACAATTCGGCTTCCGCAGGGGTAAAGGAACGAACGATTGTCTTGCGTTGCTCTCAACTGAAATTCAAATGGCATTTGCTCGTAAAGAACAAATGGCATCAGTATTTCTAGATATCAAGGGGGCTTTTGATTCAGTTTCTATAAATATCCTATCTAAGAAGCTGCACCAGCATGGTCTTTCGCCGGTTTTGAACACCTTTTTACATAATCTATTGTCCGAGAAACACATGTATTTTGCACATGGTGATTTGTCGACAATACGATTCAGTTACATGGGTCTTCCTCAGGGCTCATGCTTAAGCCCCCTTTTATACAACTTTTACGTAAACAACATTGATGAATGTATCAACACATCTTGCACGCTAAGACAACTTGCCGACGACAGCGTTGTGTCCATTATAGGACCCAAAGCTGCCGATCTCCAAGGACCATTACAAGATACCCTCGACAACTTGTCGACATGGGCTCTTCAAATGGGTATCGAGTTCTCTACGGAGAAAACTGAGCTGGTCGTATTTTCAAGAAAGCGAGAACCAGCACAACTACAGCTTCAACTAGGGGGTGAAACCATAGCTCAGGTCTTCACATTTAAATATCTCGGGGTCTGGTTCGACTCCAAAGGCACCTGGGGATGTCACATTAGATATCTGAAACAAAAATGCCAGCAGAGAATCAATTTTCTTCGCACAATAACCGGAACTTGGTGGGGTGCAAACCCAGGAGACCTGATCAGGCTGTACCAAACAACGATATTGTCCGTAATGGAATATGGATGCTTCTGCTTCCGATCTGCCGCGAACACCCATTTCATTAAACTGGAAAGAATTCAGTATCGTTGTTTGCGTATTGCCTTAGGTTGCATGCAGTCGACTCATACGATGAGTCTCGAAGTGCTCGCGGGCGTCTTACCGTTGAAAAACCGATTCTGGGATCTCTCATATCGATTGCTAATCCGATGCGATATCTTAAATCCGATGGTGATTGAAAACTTCGAAAGGCTTGTCGAGCTCAATTCTCAGACCCGTTTTATGTCCTTGTATTTTGATTACATGGCTCAGAATATTAATCCTTCTTCGTTTGTTTCTAACCGTGCTCATTTCTTGGATACTTCTGATTATACTGTGTTTTTCGACACATCCATGAGAGAAGAAATTCGTGGAATTCCGGATCACGTGCACCCTCAAGTGGCCCCAAATATTTTTTATAATAAATTTAGAACAGTCAACTGTGAAAAGATGTTTTACACTGACGGATCAAACATCAACAGGTCCACAGGCTTCGGAATCTTCAATCAGAACATCACCGCTTCGTACAAACTCAGTGATCCGGCTTCAGTCTACGTCGCAGAATTAGCTGCTATTCAGTACACCCTCGAGATCATTGAAACCTTGCCCAAAGACCATTACTTCATTGTCACGGACAGTCTAAGCTCAATAGAAGCTCTCCGAGCAATGAAGCCAGGAAAGTATCCCCCATATTTCCTGGGGAAAATACGGGAACACTTGCGAACTTTATCTGAACGGTCTTATTTAATATCGTTAGTCTGGGTCCCTTCGCATTGTTCCATTCCAGGCAATGAAAAGGCAGACTCATTGGCTAAAGTGGGCGCATTAGAAGGTGATATTTATGAAAGACCAATCTGCTTCAATGAATTTTTCAGTATCTCTCGTCAGAAAACTCTCGAAAGTTGGCAAACTTCATGGAGCAATGGCGAACTGGGACGATGGCTGCATTCCATTATCCCTAGGGTATCGACGAAACCTTGGTTCAGGGGGATGAACGTGAATCGTGACTTCATTCGTGTGATGTCTCGGCTCATGTCAAACCATTACACCTTCAACGCGCACCTCCGGCGTATTGGAATCGTGGAGAGCGGTCTCTGCGCTTGTGGTGACGGTTATCAGGACATCGAGCATGTCGTATGGACGTGTACGGAGTATCGTGACGCCAGGTCTTTATTAAAGGACTCCCTAAGGGCCCGAGGTAGACCACCTGAAGTTCCGGTCCGAGATGTGTTGGCTAGTCGGGATATCTCTTATATGCTTCTTATATACCAGTACCTCAAATACATTAATATCCAAGTGTAATCTGTTATACCTCGCTCAGAAAGTATAATCTCCACCTACAGGTTCGACACTAACATCCGCTCGATTCTCTCGATCACCGTCCCTGTCCACCATCTTCATTGGAACTAACAAGATCTTTTTTTGTCACTAACTTTTCGTTCCCCCCTTGTCTCTTCACCATCTCGATGGCAACTAATTAGATCTCTGTAGTTTTCAGACGTTTTGTTTCCATACCCCCTATTTACCTCGGTTTTCACAATATTAACTTTTTTTATTTTCTCATCTCTTCGTAACATCACCATCACCGCCTACGGTCCTACGCTCCAGACGATGACCAGCATGCGGGCCACCCGCCGGGCCTTCGTAGCCTGGGGGTGTTTCCCGCGGACCCACACGAACCGAAAGGAAGCGGCCATATATAGCACCATTTGGAATTCATGCAATATTCAACTCACCGACACCTGCCGAATACCAGCTAAAAGCTTTTTTCAAAAATTCTAGACGACATAATCTAATGATACTATTCTAGTTTTAAGTTAGTCGTTAATTAAGATTAGGAAATATCCTTGGCATCTTAGAGCTTAAGCAGTGTGCCTGAAAATATATATTATACTATTGAAAAAAAAAAAACTGAAGAGTAACAACCTTTCTTTCCAGATGAACCTAGACGGAACTACTGGAAATAATAGCACTGAAATTTGTAATTTATTTGCAATTTTTTTCCAAGAAATATATACATCATATGCCGAAACAGATCGTGAACGTGACTACTTTTCCTTTATACCGTAGCTTTCTAATGACATGTAAAATGTAAAATTATTAGAGATCTAGGCGTTATTTTAGACTCAAAACTTACTTTCGTGGAGCATTATAATACAACTGTCGATAAAGCAAATAGTATGTTAGGCTTCATTAAACGTTTTAGTCATAATTTGTCAAGACCCTTACACAATAAAATTATTATATACAACATACGTTAGGCCAATTTTGGAATACTGCAGCATAGTATGGAACCCATGTACCTTCGTACACGTAGAACGCATCGAATCTGTTCAAAAACAATTTCGCTTCGTCGACTAAATTGGACTACATTTCCTCTTCCATCATATTAAGCGCGTATGCTCATAAACTTACAAACACTCGAAGAACGCCGCAAAGCTACAATGCTTTATTTTATTAACGACATTATTTCTCAAAGAGTACAATCTGAATCATTGCTTTCACAAATAAAATTTTATGCTCCCAGTCGCCATCTCAAAAGTTGTCAAATATTCTCGGGAAAAAAAATAAAACAAATTATGCCAGAAATAATCCTATTAATCAAATGATGTGCTTTTATAACGAAAACTGCCGAAAAATCGATCTTACTATGTCCAGGAAACAAATGAAAGAAAAGTTGAAACCAAATCGTAGAAATAATGTATAGGAAATTAAAATTATTAAAGAGCAATGCCTATTTTCCCTGTTTTCCAAGTCATTATCATGGTTTCCTTTAACAGAGACAGAGAGTGTAATGATGCTTTTCTCATATTACGTATGTTTTCAAAACTATCATTGGAAGATTCTGTCAAGAAATTTTTTTTGAAACTTAAATAAAATTAGAAACTTTCTTTGGCTATAAACTAAAATAACCTTTTCGAATTGTAAACAGTAACGTCAAGTTAATAAGTATTTCTTTTTAATTTGATTCGTCGCAATAAATGACGGTTTCAAATTTTGAACACATTTGAACTATAGCTCAAGAAGCGAAAATCGGATCTGGATGAAATTTAACAGCAACATATGAGACTATAGGATCAATACTTTTATAAAATAGAATCGTTATCATGATTTTGTGATAATACTAATAAGTGGGTACAAGTTGAATAAAAGAGAATATCAAGGATGGTAAACACTACAAATGGAGCCATCGGCTAAAGACTGTTCATCTATATTAACTTTTCTTTATATTTTCTAACATTTCTTTTGATAAGATGGATATAAATGTGGCTACCCTGTAAGCTATACGAAATTGAACAAAGCAAGTTGTGTGAATTGTTCGAAAAGCGGTGGTGTTTTCTTCTTCCGTTCCAGCACGTACCGACGCGTACCGATTTTGCATCGTTATTTTGTTATTTTTAGATTTCGGAAATCTAAGAGAGTTCCGTTTTTGGAGCTTTTCTTCACTATTATTGGCGCTATCGAAAGCGGAAACCGGGGACTAGTATGGCAAAGTATGGTTATATATCCACTAACTAGCCAGATCGAACAACTAGATGAATTTATCAGTAAGTTTGATAAACATTAGCACCTCGTTTCGCCATTGCTTGTGAAAAAATACTCATGAAATTGATTTTATCGCGCTGTAATACCGAAACAGGTAGTTGGATCTGAATAAATTTTCGGGGACTATTTAAAGAATTTCAGGACCTTTTGTTTGCATCTTAGTTTGTGAAAATCGATTGAGAAATTTCCGAGAAAATAGTGTGCTTATTATTTCATAGATTTGCACATATTACCTACTAATTCAGGAACCGGAACAAATATGAAATTCAAAAGCAAGTTTTGAAACTATAAGACCATTCATTTGAATGGAAAATGGACCATTCATTTGAATGGAAAATTTTTTCATTTTTTTTATGAATATCACCCTGTAATTCCAGAACCGGAGGTCGGATCGGGATAAAATTCAATAGCAGTCTATGGGACCATAATACCTTTCATTTGAATCTGAGTTTGTGAAAATCGGGTCAGCCATCTCTGAGAAAATTGTCTGACATTATATGTCACATACACACAATCATACATACATACATGCACACACATTCATACAGACATTTTGCGATCTCGACGAACTGAGTCGAATGGTATAAGATACCTAGGTGGATTACTGACAATTTCAATCATATCAAGAGAAGGGGAACATTCCCTAAAGCGCAAACAGTAAAGTCGCTTGCACAAAAATATCGATTAGAAATTCGTTAGAAGTGGACGGGTTTTAACAAGCTATGACTTGCTGAATAGCTTTTACCGTGTAGTATTTAAGTCTTAAAACATATTTTATTTACAAGGTCAATTGTGGCAGATATTGCTTAAAAACAGCCATTTTTTACACTAAAGTTTGGATAACTCGGAAAGTAATTATAAAATATAGAAGCAATAGTGTACTTCTTGGAAGACTTTATATTTGCAATCAGTTTGGTCAAAATCGGTTCTGCCATCTCTAAGAAACACCCTTTTCATTTTGCAAACACGTACATACATACACAGACATTTGCTCAGTTCGTCGAGCTGAATCGATTGGTGTATGAAACTCGACCCAACGGGCCTCGGAAAAGTTTTCCAAAGTTTGAGCGAACATTTTTTTTATATATGAAACTTTCTTATAGAATACTTTCTCTACCATACTTTCTCATAGAACGGTTTTTTCAATCCGGACCTGACTTCCGGTTCCAGAGTTACAGGGTGATATGAACACAAATTGCAAAAAATTAGTACTCCATGTTCTCGCAGATGCCTGAACCGATTTTTATGAACTTAGATGAAAGGTTTCCCACACTCGTATAACAATACAGACTTTTATTTGGACACTACTTCCGGTTCCGAAATTACACGATGATTATTAGACAAATATTCATTCCAAGAGCGTATTAAGGTAAAAACGTAGAAAAAATTCTTGGAAATAGCCATATAAAAGTTTTATTATGTAGGTCTTGTTAGTTAATGGCCAAAAATTGAATCGGGATATTTTGGTTATTAGTTTCCAATACCAGGTCATAAACTTCAAAACGGAGCTAATTTCATTTTCATAGTTCTTGGTTTCAAATGAATGGTCTTATGGTTCTTTATACCTACTGATGTTGGATTTCATCCGGATCCTACTAACGTTTCGGAACTACAGGAAAAGGAGTGTTAAAAATTTTCAAACCATCATTTAGAGCGTCGATGAACAAATTGAGAGAAATTCTAAATTTGGATATTTAAAACTGTTTCAATTTATAGGATATAATAGTTTATGTCGAACAAAGTCAAGTTTCAAGTATGCGTGACATAAGAATGGCATCATCACTAGCTGGATTAAAACAGGTTTTTTTATAGTCCAATATATTTTATGCCATGTGAATTACAATTGATTGGAGCTATGAATTTAGTAGCATAGCTGCATAAGAATCAATTAAATCTATTCGAATCATCCAAGTTCCTGCAACTTTCAGAACCTAAAAAAAACGTGTGAACATAGCATGATACAGTGTTTAGTAATGCAGGACTTGTTAGGCCCTGCTCCCAACGATCGTGAGTTGCAGAATATATTAAACTTACACACTTTCCAGTTCATTTCTGCTATGCCCAATTTGCGCTAACACGGTGCAGTTAATGACCGACTCGCCACAGTAACAATATTGTAATGCTGTTACGCGAGTGCATTTGCATCTTGTATCGATTGCCTCAGGATTATGCCCTAGACTAACCAGCGTAGATTGGCAGTCAAAAACCCCGATGAAATCGAATTGCAGAGTCGAGACGCGCCTATGTGCACTCAAGGGTAAAGGAACGAATCACTTGAAAAGCCACAAGAATTTCTGGACATGCACGCCTCACTTTCTCTGGGGCACTGCAAACATCGAAACGGAATTGATGCGTGCCGTGATTGATGGTTACCGCCCTGCCGATGCCGTCTCTGCGATATCGGGGATCTGCGTTAGCGAGCCGACATAGCTGACGTTTGCTCCTTTGGGTTCGCTACCGTGCACTAGCTTTAACTGGCAATCAATCAAGCTTCGTCCGATGAAAAAACCAACGCAGCAACTTCAACCAACAGAAAACAAAGCGTAGTAATCGAATTAACATTTCAGTATTTTTTCTCTTTCCTTTCATCAACGCGCATTTTGGTGCAGGTTTAATTAAAAAAAAACTAGATAATGCAATATCGCTGTTTGAGAAACGTCCACTTGGAAACGGGGATGGCGGATCGTATGAATTACATGTGATGCGAATTTCAGTCGATTGATCAGCGTTACCAGTCGGAACTTTGTTTTGCGACCATTCGTTTTGATGAAAGTATTGAGATTTCTGTATCGATTGACCACGTATACAAAAAAGAAAAATAACACGGAACGTGTTGACTTTTTTTATCTATACGATATTTATTTCAGGCCCGTGCGAAGGAATCATTCAAGAATATTTACACTGTAAAACAAATTCTGAGAACGAGGTATGAATTGTCAAGTAATTTGCACTTTTATATAATAAGTGTTCCATTGTTTCATGGAACTTAATGTTGAAACCCCCCTCACAACCCCTCCCCCCATGCGCACGGGCCTGTATCTATTTACTTCATATTTATTATTATAACTTCGTAAAACTAGTTTCCATAAACCGTTGGATTGATAAAAGTTTAATAATTAAATCAATTCTTACGTGTTTCAGCTACATAGTTGACAAACTATTTCGTTTGGAAATTTTTTAAAACTATTAAATGGTGTACGGATTCAAATTGCATCACTTTCAAACGGCTTTAACTTTTTACCAATTTGGTATTTTCAGTTACAATTTTGGGTGAAACTAATTAAATGTGTAATGATTACATTGTGTATGTGACAGTAGTTGTTTTGCAATCGTTACGAAGATGGAGTCGGAAGAACAGCAGCGGGGTTAAACCAATTTTGCGCACGCACTTTGAAAATCTGGATCCACCTTGTGCTGTGATAATGCTTTTCTCCGTCGTCGAAGCAGTCGAAATATTTATTGCCTTTTTATTAAGATAATTCCTTATTTTAGAGCTAAGGTAAAAAGAAAAGCCTTGGTATTACATTCCTGTAGTTGAATTTGACCTTCTGTTTCATTCAACAGACTTCGCAGCCGATTCAGAGTGTAAAGAACCATTGCATGGCTGGTGCTACGATCCTACTGACACTATGAATCCTCGAATATACGACAACTGGTATGTAAGACCAGTGCCCTATGCATTGAACCGCCAAGCCGGGCATTAGAGCTAAGGTAGTGTGCCTTAATAAATATATCGTTAAATAATAATAAAAAAAGATAATTCCTGGCTATAATTTATGCTCATTTTTGACACCAATTCATTCAGATTGATTCGAGTAATTCACAAAAGAATACTTCAGTGTTTATGTCACATATTCGGCAACATTTCAAAAAACATTGTATAACAGGAACCGGAACTGACAGCCATTTGAACTTCAAACCTGTTTAATAAACCAATAGTAGCATTAAACTGAGTCAAAGTTTGTTGAAATAGGTTTAGCCATCAGGCCCGTATCCAGGGTTTGGTTTCGAGAGGGGCCCTGAATGAACAAATATTGTTACTGAAGATTGCTTAAGTAGATAATTTCTGGTGTGCCATTTACCGGTGTATTTAACAGACACCTTAAACTTTTACAGTGGAATCATTATTAAGTATTTAAATAAAATTTGTGACTATGACCGAAAGAAGGTTATTGTATTACATTTCTTAACTTTTACTGTCATGCTATTTCAATCCCACATGTTCAAGACCTTCCAAATTTCCATTTCTAGAGCACAAAAATCCACAAGATTTGTGATGGATTTTGAGAAGTGATCCGAGATAGATCCCTTACTTCGATTCGTGGAGAACGGAAAGCATTTTTTCAATTTGTAGGTCATATTAGTTGATAACCCTACAAACTTACTTTACTTAACTTACAAAACGAAACTCTCATCGATTTCTCAGAGATGACTTTAGGTTTGGGAATAGATGACAGTTCGAGGAGGCCAAATTAGGTGAACAAGGTGGATGGGCAAGTAATTGGAGCACTAAACCGTTAATTTTAACTATGGTAGCGATGCTCATGTGCTTCATGTAAGGCCCTTTCACAGCGATGTCAGTCTTTGATCAATTTAGTATTCCAAAAGTATACTATGACAATCCCAGAAAAACCGCGTCATGATCTTTCCGACCCATTGACCCTCTCTGGTGTATAATAATGGATCCAGCCAAACATGTACTCGAAGTGCACTTGCGCTCGTCTTTTTAGTCCTAAATAAGTATGTGCGAGATCCAGCGGCAGGATGTCTTTCTAACTTGCAGAATCTGTCTCAACTATGGTAAACTCGCGCACTTTCTCTTTCCAGTCATCCAGAACAATTAAGTGTCTTATTATTATTGTCGTTTATTTTGCCCGTATTTAATTTCCATTTTATATAGTTTTTACACTGCTCGCTGCGTATCAAACATTTTTTGCCTTTTTCATACAGAAAGGCTATGCAATCACTGTGAAAAACGACTTTTCAACCGAGGCCCGGAGGCACTCACAATCCTTTCTTCCCAAGTAGATCTGCACTCGGACGTGGCCAGATATTTACCAGCATGCAGGGATCAATGCAGTTTACAGAATGTGAAACTACGTCCTATTCCCAAGCAAGTTGTTTCAGAAAAACATTTTGCATGCTTGATTGCTTCTGATCAATAACGGAGTAGTAACACACTCTAATGCTGATGCTAATGCTATTCGACCATGTGAAGCATTCGACCTTTTATTCTTTTGGCTTTTCGGTGTTTCGATCTTTTGTTCAACGACATTTCATCATTCGACCTTCGGTCATTCGACATTTTAGTATGTATTCCAGTAATTAACACAATACAATACACCGAAGTCTTTTTTATGCGAGTTTACGTACTGCATAAAAACACCGCATAACTCTGAAAATTCGCATAAAAAAACCGCATAACTCTGAAACTTTGCATACAAAAAGCGCATAACTCTGAAAATTCGCATAAAAAAGTCGCATAAAAAAAGACCTTAGTGTACAAGAAATCGAAATTCAATGTATGCATAAACCAAAAATACCTAAATGTTCAAATTCTGGTGACATGTAGCCATTTTGTACTCGCTTACGCCCGAGACGTCAGAAATGATATTGCACCTCGGTGGAACAGTCATCAATTGTCAAATCGTATAAACTATACGCAGAGAAAAAAATGTAAAAACAACCAAATTTGGGTTTCACGCAACGATTTTTTTTAACGAAATAATAATAAAAAAAAATCTGGAATGATGTAAATAACAAATATTCGCGTTCCTGTCGAATTCTTCATAAACAATTTCACAGTAAATTCATTTTGAAAAGTTAGTTTTGAATGTCCACTGTATCTCAGCGCAAAATCAATCAGAAGTCAACAGACCAAAGCAGCATAGTTATAGTTGAAGTTTTGATCCCAACGTTTGTGTGGTTTCTTTTTATTTTTGAAATTTTTGGTGGTTGGTTACAGTAGAAACTATAATTTTTTACAAAAAAATCCATAGCCCTTTTGTCGCTGTAAAACCTTCTCAAAGTAGCAAAAAACGAAAAGAAAAACGTTATGATCGGGTATTTTACATATAGAAAGTGTGTGCAAAATTTGAAAAAAATTGGTGAAGTAGTTTTCGAATGACGACGGACCTGGTTTCGAAAAAAGTGTTTTTTTATTAGGGACCTTTTAAATAGTTTACAGTTTAAAATCGAAGGAAACAATTGATTTTTCTAGAGGGCACGCAGGGACTAACACTTTGTATTTCGTCATAATAATGGGCTTGAGCGCCGTGTTCATGCATCTTCGCAGTGTGAGATAAGCAAAGGTGAAGTCCCATAACTTCCAGAGTTTTGTTCCAATAGGCTTGAAAATTTCACTGAATATTTTTTCAATGTTTTACTATAAAGAAAAAAATGAAGGGAAAATGATGATTTTTTTAAAGTGTTAGACCATACCCTACTTCTTAAACAATAAACTTAATTGTATCATTATCCAAATAAGATCATATATAAAATGAACCAATCATTTCTTGATATGAAAGTAAAGCAAGATTGAATACACAAAGACATTGTAAATAACATGAACTTAACTTTTATTGACATGTAATAAATATTTCATTTATTTCAACAATAAAATCAGATGGAACAAATATATATTTTTCGTTCGGCTATACCAAAATATTGATTCAAAACAAACAGAGATCATAGTTGATGTCGAAGAGAGAAATTGGTTCAAAAGAATCGTAGGGTCTAACATTTTCAAAAAATCATATTTTTTTAATAATTTGTTATAATGAAACATTTCAATAATGTTTTGTCAAGTTTTTAAGTCAATCGAAGCAGAAATCTTGAGCCTGTGTGCCGAGTTCTCACTTTTTCGCAGTATGAGATAAGTAAAAGTAAAAGCCTACAACTTCCAGAGTTTTGTTCCGATAGTTATGAAAATTTCACAGAATTTTCTTGAAATGTTTCACTATAGAGCAATTCCAGAAATGCTTAGCATATCATCAGATTCGACCTTCTCCGATTTGGATGAAACTTTGCACATGGCTTCAGTATGGCAAACCATAAGTTTTGAACCGATTGAGAGGTCAATCCGACTCACGACTGATATTTAAAAAGGGCGAATGTATTTTTGCACTAAAAATTGCCTTTTTCAAATCGTTGTAACTCGGAAACCGTTAATCGTACAAAAATGACGCCCAGGAAGAAGTTGTAGGGAATCAATGAGGCACTCTAAAAACAAAATACCCTGAAAAAAAATTTGATTTTTTTCTCAATAATTTCAAAATGAACCAAAAAAATTAAATTAAAAAAAATCAGGGTTTCGATTTTTTTGATAATTTTTATTTTAAAACTGTTATTAAAACCTACAGATTGATGGCTATCCCATCCGTGCCTTTTTAGAAATGAAGAAGTTACAGCTAAAACAGTTTACGGGTCTCGTTGTATTTCGGAAACCGTGCTGACACGATGGGCCTCTGGCGAGACAGGAGGTTGGTGCAGGCCTAACAAGCCGCCCGGAAAACACATGTTACGTACGTTCAAGAAATAAATACGACTCGGAATAATCGGCAAAGACCTACGCAACGAACGAAGGACTACGATTGGAAGCTTGGCACATGGAACTGCAAATCGCTTGGCTTCCCAGGATACGACCGAATGCTGCATGATGAGCTTCAAATCCGCGGCTTCGATGTCGTAGCACTGCAGGAACTTTGTTGGACGGGACAGAAGGTGTGGAAAAGTGGGCATCGAGCGGCTACCTTCTACCAGAGCTGTGGCACAACCAACGTTCTAGGAACTGGATTTGTAGTGTTGGGCAAGATGCGCCAGAGGCTATCGAATCGAGGAAATGACTGATTTGACGGCGAATGTCAGCAGTTGGTCGAAGAGAAGAATGCAGCAAGGGCGAGGATGCAGCAACACCGCACGAGGGCGAACGAGGAACGATACAGACAGGCACGGAACAGACAGAACACGATTTCCGGAGGAAAAAGCGCCACCAGGAAGACCAAGATCGCGAAGCGATGGAACAGCTGTACCGCGCAAATGACACACGGAAGTTTTATGAAAAGGTGAGCCACTCACGTAGAGGCTATACGCCACAGGCCGAAATGTGCAGAGATACCAGTGGTAACCTTCTCACGAACGAACGTGAGGTGATCGACAGGTGGAAGCAGTACTATGACGAGCATCTGAATGGCGAAGCACAAGATACAGAGAACGGTACAGGAATCAATCTGGGTGCACGCTCAGCCGACGACAGATTCTCAGCCCCTGATCTGTCGGAGATAAGTGAGGAGATCGGCAAGCTGAGGAACAACAAAGCCGCGGGCAATGACCAGTTGCCAGGCGAGCTGCTCAAACATGGAGGAGAGGCACTGGCTAGAGCGCTGCACTGGATGATTTCTAGGATTTGGGAGGAGGAGATTCTACCACAGGAATGGATAGATGGAGTGGAATGTCCCGTCTACAAAAAGGGCGATAAGCTAGACTGTTGCAATTACTGCGCAATCACATTGTTGAACGCCGCCTGCAAGGTACTCTCCAAATCCTATGCCGTCGTCTATCACCAATAGCTAAGGAATTCGTAGGGCCGTACCAAGCGGGATTTACTGGAGCCCGCGCCACTACGGATCACATATTCGCGATAGGACAAGTAATCCAGAAATGTCGTGAATACAACGTACCCACGCATCACCTATTCATTGACTTCAAAGTGGAATACGACACAATCGATCGAGAACAGCTATGGCAGATAATGCACGAATTCGGTTTCCCGGATAAACTGACGCGATTGGTCAAAGCAACGATGGATAGAGTGATGTGCTACGTCCGAGTATCTGGGACGCTCTCGAGTCCCTTCGAATCTCGAAGAGGGCTACGTCAAGGTGATGGACTTTCTTATATCTTGTTCAATATTGCCCTGGAAGGTGTGATTCGAAGAGCGAGGATCGACACGAGTGGCACGATCTTCCGAATGTCCGTACAACTTTTTGGCTTCGCTGACGATATTGATATTGTAACACGTAACCTTGAGAAGATGACGGAAACCTACATCGGACTGAAAGCTGAAGCTAGGCGTATCGGACTGGCCATAAATGCGTCGAAAACAAAATACATGAGAGGAAGAGGCTCTAGAGCAGAAACACTATGCCTCCCACCACGAATATTGATAGACGGTGACGATATCGAGGTGGTTGACGAGTTTGTGTATTTGGGCTCACTGGTGACCGCCCACAATGACACCAGCAGAGAAATTCATAGACGTATTTTAGCAGGGAATCTTGCGTACTTTGGACTCAGAAAAACCCTCCGATCGAGAAAAGTACATCACCGCACGAAATTGACTATCTACAAAACGCTCATTAGACCGGTTGTTCTCTATGGCCACGAGACCTGGACTATGTTGGCAGAGGACCAACGCGCCCTCAGTGTTTTCGAAAGAAAGGTACTGAGGATCATGGCGGAGTGCAGATGGAAGACGGAGCGTGGAGACGGCGTATGAATCACGAATTGCAACAGCTGCTAGGAGAACCACCTATCGTACGGACAGCTAAAATCGGACGTCTACGATGGGCTGGGCATGTCATAAGGATGTCGGACGACAGCCCAGTGAAAATGGTTCTTGAATCTAATCCGACTGGTACAAGAAGAAGAGGAGCGCAGCGAGCAAGGTCGATCGATCAAGTGGAGGGTGATCTCAGAAGCATCCGTGCCATGAGTGGCTGGCGACGAGCAGCCATGGACCGAGTTATGTGGAGACGTATGCTTGATACAGCAAAGGACACCCCAGGCCTATAGCTGTTAGGTAAGGTAAGGTAAGTCATCGTACAAAAATGGCGTCCGGGAAGAAGTTGTAGGGAATCAATAGGACACTCTAAAAATATATACACTGGAAAAAAAAATATTTTTTTTTCTCAATAATTTCAAAATGAATCAAAAAAATGAAATTAAAAAAAAATTAGGGTTTCGGTTTTTTTTCATAATTTTTATTTTAAAGCTGTTATCAAAACCTACAGATTGATGGCTATCTCATCCGTGCCATTTGAAAAATGAAGAAGTACTGCGAGGTAGCTCCGTCAGACATAAATAGAACCTTAAATATAATTAAGAATTATTCATTTACATGTTATAATTGTAGATATAGCAAGCAAATAAACAATTCATGGAAATATAAAAAATGGTGTTATAATTAAATATCCAAGTATCTCAAGAACAGCAGCTACTTTTAGCTACTTTTAGAAGAAAGGATATCATGAACAAATTTATTGCCTTTAACCTGTAGAATAATATTCTACTGTTGAAATGATTATCTTTCAACGAGAAATTGAAATTTCGAATATATCTGTAAATTGTTTTAGCTGTAACTTCTTCATTTTTCAAAAGGCACGGATGGGATAGCCATCAATCTGTAGGTTTTAATAAGAGCTTTAAAATAAAAATTATCAAAAAAAATCGAAACCCTGATTTTTTTTTAATGTAATTTTTTTGGTTCATTTTGAAAATATTGAGAAAGAAAATTCTTCCTGGACGCCATTTTTGTACGATGAACGGTTTCCGAGTTACAACGATTTGAAAAAGGCAGTTTTTGTGAAATGCAAAAATACATACGCCCTTTTTAAAAATTAGTCGTGAGTCGAATTGACCTCTCAATCGGTTCAAAACTTATGGTTTGCCATACTGAAGCCATGCACAAAGTTTCATCCAAATCGGAGAAGGTCGATTCTGATTTTGTCACTTTTTCGTGTACTCATTCCTGGAATTGCTCTATAAGAAAATACAAAGAAAATAATAAATGATATTTCAAAAGTGTTTGACCCTACCCTTCCCTTAAATTAACCTGCTAGACGGAGATGTCTAATCAATTTGAACTGCTTCAAGCACTGATGGGCCGAAGGCGAAACGTGAAGAAATCGAAATAAAATATGTGCTTTCTGCATTTCGGTGTATATTATTAGACCAAGCAGCCGTCAATGTTGTCCACTTCGTTCTGATCGTTCGCCATTGCTCGGTCATGTCGCGATAAGCAATCAGCTGTATTTGTTTATAAAAGTTATGTCAACATCGAATTATATTTCTACTTTCGTTCCACTTTCCCAACGACGGTACCACGGCAGCCCATTCATGCCGACGGGCGGGGAGAGATTTGGTATAGTGTGACCTAAAGCCTCCAGCTCTATGTACTGGTGGTAAACGTGGACACTCTCGTGCCCGACTCGATGGACAAGAAAGTAGTCCGACCGATCTAGCCCGTGCTCCACTGAATCGTAGTGGTTGCAGTAGATGCCGGCGCAGACAGCATCTAGGACCTGCTAGGATTTATTGATGGAGTCGACCGCAGACCTTTCGAGCCCCGAGCAAGTGAACCCACATAATCGACATTTTTATCTGAAATCGAAATCAATCCCCAGTAGATCGACATCAGTCGATGTTTATCGGCGGTAAAATAAAAATCACTTTTCACACGGTTGTTTCATGCAACCGCCAAACTGTTCGCTGACATAGGTAAAACACGTCTATCACATAACACCTCCTCCACGTTCCGTATTCTTGAGGGTGTATGATTTGATGCGTAATCAGCACTCGAATGTGCGTTCATAGATAACTCATTGCTCCAATTTTGCACTGCCTCAGGTATACTACTTCTGTGAACGAGATTTTCGGACCTCTAAAATACATTCATGAAAACTACCGCCTTCCCATTTATGGTCCTCTTAAATTACATAATGGTAGAAATAAACTGCTGCTGATCAAGTGTGCTGATTGCGCAATACCAACCTGGTAAACCAAGTCGAGCAGCCACTTTGGTGACCAGTAATGAATTTATGGTGAAAATGTGTATCTGTTCCATATAATCCCATATATCGGTGCATCCACAGTCCAATCCACAGATCAGACTGTACTTTTTATCGAGTCTTTATTCGAAACTTTCACAAACAGTTCGAAGAAGAAGAAGATGAAAATTGTGTCAGTAGATTGGATCTAGTGACCTTCCTTACTGATTGTTTAATAATTAGGGTGAGATCGCACGAGAGAAGTCGTTATCGAGACGAAATCTACAGAACTGTCGCATGGTTTGAATTTTCGAAGTAGCTACAACATTTAAGCTACGGTTGATTAATTCGAAAGTGGAACATACTGAGCTTTATCATTGTCACATTAACATCGATAAAACAAAACTTGAAACGGTGTAGTAAGTTCGCAAATTTGCAACTCACTCGAAGCTATTAAGTCGAATGCGAAACGAAATGAAACATTCGGTTTTGTTAGGTAAGAATGTTGAATAATTGCGATTAGATTAGTGCTACTGCTTCAAAGGTCTCAAATTCATCAACCAGTTGTCACAGTTGAAGAAAAACGAAACGCAGCTTCCACCATTTCCACTTCATCTGGGTTCGATGATTATACAAACAGTAGACATGTTAATTTTCCCGGCAAGCCATCACTAAAGTGGCAAAACTGATGCATGGTGCAATGGAACGGATCGAGTTTTCTCCTGCACGGTATTTGTCGGCACCGTGAGTTCGCCAGCATGAATGTGAGTGCCGTTCGCAATGATTTATGACCAATTAAAAGATTTGTGGAGCAGCATTGCGTGTACGATTTGACTTGCAGCGATGAAGCACCTGATATGAGAGCGCAGGTGTGGGATGTTATTCTATTACTTCACATCGCGAGCAATAGAAGAAGAAAAAAATATGCTGGCAGGTGAATAATAGAAGCGTCGATCGGAGTGAACTGGCATCGGGGTATTCGTTTGTGTTTACTTTGATATGCCATATCGCAAGAGATATAATTCCATTTGCAAGTAAAGTATACTGTTGAAATTGAAATAGTTGTGCATTGTACAAGCTTAGCCAAAAGAGGCAGTACAGTTAAATGTTGCTTTCGATTTAATCTAATTCCCTGAAACTATGTATGTGGATGAGCTGCAATAGCTATCTTTGAGAGTTTTGCTTCTCCGGGCTGATTCGTATTTGTTTTGATTCTGACTGCACTGATCAACTCGTAACGTTGAAATTTTGATGCGGAAGGTATTAAACAGCTACCAAGAGACTAGTTTGAATTTTTATTTGTACCGATATACCAGATATACCGGTATGAAGTGAACGTTAGGATACAAATGTGAGGAAGGTGATAATTCTAGTCAAAACTGAATGGCCGCAATGTTAAATGGTGCACAACAAACAATTTCTGACCGTTTGAAAGTTATGGGAAATGTACAAATTTTGTACATTTCCCATAACTTTTAAACGGTCAGAAATTGTACTACAAAAGTGTGGAAAATGGGTGAAACATGAATTGAATGAAAGATTGATGGAAAACCAAAAATATAAAAAAAGTTTTGCTTCAAAAACACAAAAAACCTATTCTGAATCCACCTAGTGGTATGATAATGCCTTTCTCTTTCATCGAAATAGTCTTATCAAAAATTTTTTGCCTTTTCATTAGGATAATTTCTGATACTAATTCGGGTTCATTTTTGACACCAATTTATTCAAATTGATTCGATTAGTTCTAAAAAGCATACTTAACTTAAACCAAACGTATCAGTAATAATACATTTTAACGTGATCATAGGTCACTATCTAAAGTAATAGTGTGGATAGAACAAAAAATTTAACGATTACGTCGTCTCTTGTGCGATTATATCTCCGAAACTTGACGTGGCAGATCTTCGAATTTGATCGCCAGCCCAATTTTTGTCTCGAACGAGCCTTCAATTATTGATATCGGTTTATTCATATCCGAGGAATTGAGAGATAATGTGTTTTGATATTTACTGATCTTATAACCTGTTTAATGAACCATTAGTAGCATTAAAACGAGCCTTTATCTTCGTTTATATTGAGTGGTAAAAAATAAAGTTCGTTCTGTCAGTTACGCCACTTTTACCATTATATTTCCGAAACCAGAAGTCGTAGCTATTTGATCTTCGAACTCATTCAATGGGCTAATAGTAGCATTCAAACAAACTTAAGTTTTTTTTAATCGGTTCAGCCATCTTTGAGGAAATTGAGCGGTAAAAACAATACGTTTTGTCGGTTGCGTCACTGATACCATCACCATATCTCCTAGAACAGAAATGACAGTCATTTGATCTTCGAGATCAATCAATGGCTCTAAAGAAGCTTCAAAACGAGTCTAAGTTTTTTGATAGCGGTTCAGCCATCTCTGAGAAAGTTTTGTCGGTTACGTCACTTATGTTATCATATCTCCAGAACCAAAAGTTACAGAGAATATTGAGTGCAAAAAAAAAAAACAATGCGTTTTGTGGGTATTGTCACTTATACCATCATATCTTCGGAACCCAGACGTCACAGCCATTTGATCTTCAAACTTGATCAATGGCCAAGCAGTAGCTTCCAAACGAGTTTAAGGTTGTTAAAATCGGCTCAACCATCCTCGAGAAAATTGCACGTATACAAATCCATTGCTGGTACCATGATTAGGAAATTATGAAAATCATGAAACATGATATATACCATTCGACTTGGCTTGACGAGATCGGCAAATGTCTGTTTAAGTGCATGCACCTTTCAACGATTTTTTTACCGTTCACACGGTTAGAAATCTATTGCCGGTACCATGATTAAGAAATTATAAAAATCATGAAATATGTTTTCTTATGGTATCATGCCTATTACTGATGATTCTATGAGCAAAATGATTCATATCATAAGCAATAACTCATCATTTTGCTCATAGAATCATCAGTAATAGGCATGATACCATAAGAAAACATGTTCCATGATTTTTATAATTTCTTAATCATGGTACCGGCAATAGATTTCTAACCGTGTGAGCGGTAAAAAAATCGTTGAAAGGTGCATGCGCTTAAACAGACATTTGCCGATCTCGTCGAGCCAAGTCGAATGGTATATACCATTATGGGTCTCCGAGGCTCCGTTTGGAAGTCGGGTTTTGCAGCAATTCTATTACCTTTCTATAGAGAAAGGCAAAAGCAGTTTTGCATCTAATTGACGATGAAAACTGGATTTCTTTAATGTCGTTTTCGCTTGATGCCAAACCTAACCCAGTTTTCACGTTTACTGCTGTCAAATGGTTTGTTTGACGCTAGTTACGAATCTAGTTTCAATGTTGTTGAACTGAAAATCGAGTCAGTTTCAAACCTGGTTTTTATATCAGGTTTAACGCGAATAACTTAAAATTTCGAAATACTCTGCAAAAACCGAAGTTTAGCGAAAATCATGCCCAAATATGTCTCGAATTGGTTGATATAATTTGGATCGTGTCTAGGCCAATCGAAGACGGTTGGGCTCAAATGAATAACCGAACTTGTTATTTAAAGCAATTCATAAAATTTTGAGGTCGTTTTGAAATAAAATACGCACAAAATTTCGTCCAAAGCATTTTTCGAAGGTATGAAACCGCTCTTGATGCTGAATGAATTTGATTTTAATGTATTTGACTGAAAATGGTCAATACAATGAAACAATCTTTTAAACAATGTTCGAAATAATAAAAGTTACACGACGCGTATATAAATAGTACTGTGAAACAGACATCATTTGAATCGAAAATCAGATTAAAAAGCATGTTCGATGAATTAAATTGGAATGCATTGATTTGTCAATGAACAATGAAACGCTTTGTTTTGAAAAATCAAGAACTGTGAAGTAGCTTTCCATTCAATTGTCTGCTTCAAATATGAGCATGAAAATTGTTGTAAATTCACAAAGTATTTTTATCTGTGCACAACAGCGACTATGACCTTATCTACCAGATTGTATTCGTATTTCAGATATACCGGTATGAAGTGAACGTTAGGATACAAATGTGAGGAAGGTGATAATTCTAGTCAAAACTGAATGGCCGCAATGTTAAATGGTGCACAACAAACAATTTCTGACCGTTTGAAAGTTATGGGAAATGTACAAATTTTGTACATTTCCCATAACTTTTAAACGGTCAGAAATTGTACTACAAAAGTGTGGAAAATGGGTGAAACATGAATTGAATGAAAGATTGATGGAAAACCAAAAATATAAAAAAAGTTTTGCTTCAAAAACACAAAAAACCTATTCTGAATCCACCTAGTGGTATGATAATGCCTTTCTCTTTCATCGAAATAGTCTTATCAAAAATTTTTTGCCTTTTCATTAGGATAATTTCTGATACTAATTCGGGTTCATTTTTGACACCAATTTATTCAAATTGATTCGATTAGTTCTAAAAAGCATACTTAACTTAAACCAAACGTATCAGTAATAATACATTTTAACGTGATCATAGGTCACTATCTAAAGTAATAGTGTGGATAGAACAAAAAATTTAACGATTACGTCGTCTCTTGTGCGATTATATCTCCGAAACTTGACGTGGCAGATCTTCGAATTTGATCGCCAGCCCAATTTTTGTCTCGAACGAGCCTTCAATTATTGATATCGGTTTATTCATATCCGAGGAATTGAGAGATAATGTGTTTTGATATTTACGTCACTTATACGAAACCGAGAGTGACAGCCATTTGATCTTATAACCTGTTTAATGAACCATTAGTAGCATTAAAACGAGCCTTTATCTTCGTTTATATTGAGTGGTAAAAAATAAAGTTCGTTCTGTCAGTTACGCCACTTTTACCATTATATTTCCGAAACCAGAAGTCGTAGCTATTTGATCTTCGAACTCATTCAATGGGCTAATAGTAGCATTCAAACAAACTTAAGTTTTTTTTAATCGGTTCAGCCATCTTTGAGGAAATTGAGCGGTAAAAACAATACGTTTTGTCGGTTGCGTCACTGATACCATCACCATATCTCCGAGAACAGAAATGACAGTCATTTGATCTTCGAGCTTAATCAATGGCTCTAAAGAAGCTTCAAAACGAGTCTAAGTTTTTTGATAGCGGTTCAGCCATCTCTGAGAAAGTTTTGTCGGTTACGTCACTTATGTTATCATATCTCCAGAACCAAAAGTTACAGAGAATATTGAGTGCAAAAAAAAAAAAACAATGCGTTTTGTGGGTATTGTCACTTATACCATCATATCTTCGGAACCCAGACGTCACAGCCATTTGATCTTCAAACTTGATCAATGGCCAAGCAGTAGCTTCCAAACGAGTTTAAGGTTGTTAAAATCGGCTCAACCATCCTCGAGAAAATTGCACGTATACAAATCCATTGCTGGTACCATGATTAGGAAATTATGAAAATCATGAAACATGATATATACCATTCGACTTGGCTCGACGAGATCGGCAAATGTCTGTTTAAGTGCATGCACCTTTCAACGATTTTTTTACCGTTCACACGGTTAGAAATCTATTGCCGGTACCATGATTAAGAAATTATAAAAATCATGAAATATGTTTTCTTATGGTATCATGCCTATTACTGATGATTCTATGAGCAAAATGATTCATATCATAAGCAATAACTCATCATTTTGCTCATAGAATCATCAGTAATAGGCATGATACCATAAGAAAACATGTTCCATGATTTTTATAATTTCTTAATCATGGTACCGGCAATAGATTTCTAACCGTGTGAGCGGTAAAAAATCGTTGAAAGGTGCATGCGCTTAAACAGACATTTGCCGATCTCGTCGAGCCAAGTCGAATGGTATATACCATTATGGGTCTCCGAGGCTCCGTTTGGAAGTCGGGTTTTGCAGCAATTCTATTACCTTTCTATAGAGAAAGGCAAAAGCAGTTTTGCATCTAATTGACGATGAAAACTGGATTTCTTTAATGTCGTTTTCGCTTGATGCCAAACCTAACCCAGTTTTCACGTTTACTGCTGTCAAATGGTTTGTTTGACGCTAGTTACGAATCTAGTTTCAATGTTGTTGAACTGAAAATCGAGTCAGTTTCAAACCTGGTTTTTATATCAGGTTTAACGCGAATAACTTAAAATTTCGAAATACTCTGCAAAAACCGAAGTTTAGCGAAAATCATGCCCAAATATGTCTCGAATTGGTTGATATAATTTGGATCGTGTCTAGGCCAATCGAAGACGGTTGGGCTCAAATGAATAACCGAACTTGTTATTTAAAGCAATTCATAAAATTTTGAGGTCGTTTTGAAATAAAATACGCACAAAATTTCGTCCAAAGCATTTTTCGAAGGTATGAAACCGCTCGCAGACATCATTTGAATCGAAAATCAGATTAAAAAGCATGTTCGATGAATTAAATTGGAATGCATTGATTTGTCAATGAACAATGAAAAGCTTTGTTTTGAAAAATCAAGAACTGTGAAGTAGCTTTCCATTCAATTGTCTGCTTCAAATATGAGCATGAAAATTGTTGTAAATTCACAAAGTATTTTTATCTGTGCACAACAGCGACTATGACCTTATCTACCAGATTGTATTCGTATTTCTTCATCAATTTACTTTATCTAATACAATGGTATTTGGTTTAGTCTGATGTTCAATTTTTTGCATACAGTTTATGACTACATTAGATGATGCAAATTTTACTTTTTGGACATGTGTAGTGCTTATGCAAAATTTAAGCCAAAAAAAAAAAAATAATTTGACTAATTTCTATAATTTGAACACCGGTAAGAAACATGTATGCTGTTCATTTGGTACCCATACTTAATTGAGCATAGTGAAGCACATGGGTTAAGTAGGCTTTGTAAAATTACACAATAATCTAGTTTTTATATTTTACTCTCCAGCGGGAAAGTATTGCACAGCTCGATACGCACCAAACAATCATCGAAGATCTAGCATGCATTGAGTGGAAAGTTTCCTATTTCATACAAAACAGTTTTCTATTGTCGTTTTCGCTTGAGAAAACTGAAACTGACCCAGGGTAGTTTCATCAAACAAACAATTTTCACGAAACTGTGTTGGGTTCGCACTTAGCAACGGGGTTTGAGCAAACCTGATATAAAAACCAGGTTCTAAACTGACTCGTTTTCCAGTTCAACAACGTTGAAGCTAGGTTTGAAACTAGATTCAAACAAACGGTTTGACAGTAGTTAGGGTGGAAACTGGCTTGGCATCACGCAAAAACGATATATATTTTCTCCACTTGCTGGATTTTCCTTGTGTCATATAACCTAAAACCTTTGCATTGTCACCTTAACCGTTGTGCACTCGAAAAAAAAAACACCTTTAACCACCCGAATGGGTACCCGGGTACCCATTTTTTTAAATCGCTGTAAGTTGAGCATTTTTCAACCGATTGAAGTAATTTTAGCACTGTTGGATTCAGGAACTTAAGCTCTTTGGGATTGGTACCCATAAAGATGGACATGGTGCTCCTGGTTCCCAGGAACCCGGATATCCTAAATGAGTTCCGACATCGAGGCATTTATACACGGATTTCACGTATTTTTGTAATCTTATCTAAGAATTGCTATATGAAATCAAGTGCTATGCTGAGTTGTTATGTTTATATATTTCAGGGGGCATCCGTTATGTACGTAACATAAAATTTTGAATTTTTCTACCACTCCTTTCCCCCTTTGTCGAGCATTTCTCGAATAACCAACATAACCAGCGGCGGAAGACAAGAAAGGCCTGCAAATTCTGCAATAAACCTGTATGTAACCAGCACTGTAACGACATTTGCAATAACTGTAATCCTTAAATTTTAATTGAATGAATAAAAGATGGAAAAATTAAGCACACGGGAAATTTTTAATTCTGGCAACAAACATTTCGAAACATCACGAAGTTACTTCCCAAACAGTTTCGTTCTCATTTATATTTCCTTTTTTTCGTTTTATGAGAGTAAGTCCAGAATAGGCCAACTACCCTTTAGATGACGTCATTTTTCTACAAAAGGTTCATTTTGGTACGGCCTTTCTCAAATAGCTGGTTTGGAAAAGTTTCAAATTAGTAAATGACATTTATGGTGGAAAACACAAGTGTCGGAACATTCTACGGAAATCCGGATTAACGGGAACCAGAAGAACCTACTACAGCAATATACACGGCCATCGAAAAGTGGATAAATTTCTGAATTTACCCGTACTGAAAAAATTCAAATCGGATGGAATTTGCCTTAGTTACAAGCATTTTTATTTGTGGGTACCCGGGTACCCATTCGGGTGTTTACGTAATAAAAAAAATTTGAGCCCCCCCATTCGACCCCCCTTACTGTAAAATGAAAAGTCAAAGCATGAGAAGTTATGGTCCAACTAGTTCTTGGAATTGACCGAATTGCAGAATCTTAGTTTAAACCTAACTCAGAAATTTCTTATTTTGAAATTCGAAAAGGTACCCGGGTACCCATTCGAGTGCATAAGGGTTAAAAAAAATTGTAAATCGGTTCGCGCATACCGAATCATAGAATATATATAATAGACAGAAAGATTGATAAAGAGTATTGTTTTGCTGGTATCTTTTTTGCAACACTGATTTTGACAGATCACGCGTGAATCGTCTCTTGTGTCATTGTCAAACTTGTTCAATTTAGTCTATAATTTAGTCATGAATGGGAGCTGGCGAAGTTGGAGGAAGATCCAGTTTTTTATCGAAAAATTGTGTTCAGCGACGAAGCTCATTTCTGGTTTTATAGATACGTCAAAAAGCAAAATTGCTGCAACTTTTTTTTATCAAAAAAAAACCTTTATTATTTGTTTTTGTAATAAAATTTTTATTCTGGCCTTTTTGCGTAAAAACTTTACGTGGCCGATTGGCCTACATTTTTGTTACTTAAACATTTTTTTTTGCTATTGGATCTCGTTGTCACCCTTTTTCTAGGGGGAGATCTAAAGCGAAGCCGCGGTCAACATTTGCATGAAATATTAAATTATATTGATCTATCGATTCCAACAAAGACTTTATCAATTTGATAAATTATTTGTGTTTTTTTTTGAAAATCAAATGCTATGCCTCCTAAAAAATCACCCTTTAGATGTATGTGAATTTACAAAACATTTTTTCTTCTGTTTAGAAAATTACCATAACACTGGTTTCACTTAAGCTTAAGTTTTAAGAACCCAGTTAAAAATTTGTGGTGGAGCTAGGTATGAAAACAATGTGAAGTGGCTACCCTTTTTCAAGGATTATAAAACGTTTCCTTAAAAATAAAATATATATTGCATTACTTATATGTTGATGGTTCGAAATCTTGCACATTAACCGTTAACAGAAATGTACATCATTCAGAACTATTGTTTACGTTCATCAATAACTGTAACACTGGCGCTTGCTAGCAGTGTTGTGTTGCTTCAAAGAACCTATTGATCGTGCGTGCGTCTTACGCAATTTAGTAAACGATACTCGATAGCCAAATGGCACATTTTTATGTAATAATTATGCTGAACTATTTGAAGCTTGAATCCCAGACGAGATCTCTTACGCTCGGTGTTGTACACAAACCACCACACTCTATGAAGCTAGTAGTAATCATGCTGTCTGTGGAAAATCGATCATGTTAGAGATGCAGGAAAAGTAAGAAACTTCGCACACGAATCTTGTCATGGCGATGATAATCGTATAGAAGATGGAAAAAGTTGTTTAATAGATACAAAGAAGCTAGTCCACCGTACACCATAAAAAGTTAATGAAAAAGGCCTGTAGAAATTTCTTTTAATGAAAACATCTGACTCGTTTTGTTTGCCGGCTATTGCTACCGCAAAAACCGCACCTCGGTGTAGCGTTGAAAGAAATGTACAACAATTTTACTAACAGAGGAAACCAATGGGCATTGACGTGGTGTTGATTAGTGGGAAGGTGGTTTTCCGAGCCTTTCTCCTGATCAGGTGTATAACAAGTGAGAGAGAGAGAGCGCGAGTTAATACGTGCCGACACGCAAACAGTCACTACTATTGCCGAGCGAATAATTGTCATGTAGTAAGCTTCTTACGCTATTGGTGATTTATCAAGGAGCGTTCCAAGCGAATGGAGACATTCAAGAGCTAGCAAGTATACGATCGAAATTTCATCCGCAATTGATCATCGTTTCTCGTACCTTGGGTACAGGGAAGTTAGGCATGAATGTGTGACTTCTGCAGTGCACGGTATGGAAGCTTTTTCAGATTGATTTATAGTATTGATAGGTTCGTAACCTGTGTTCAGCGGTTGCGCTTCCTGTTGTGGTAGTTTCGAATGAAAAGAAGCTAACGATCGTAAGAAGCACACCGGTTGTGCGACAGATGACACAGGCTAAATTAATGGCACATAAAATGAGCGAATATGTTCCTAAGCAAACATACCTTCAAACACCATTATCGAGTTGAATCGAGTCGAGTGGAAAACATCCTTGTGCAGTGTAATCGATACAACAGAGGAAATATCAATCCGCACGCACTATCTCTAACTTCCCGGTCTGTATACATATTACATTTTCTTTGAACGCACCATGGAACAAAATTGAAGTAGAAAACCGACGATGTCCGATATGGTTGTCGAAATCCTAGCTAGAATCAGTCGATTTGCTTTCATTTGCCATTTTATGCGACGGCAAAACCCCCTTCGCCAGTGGTTGTCTCATAGCATCACTTCTGCAGCCAGACAGAAACGTAAGAAGTTCGAATGAGTAATTGCACTCAATTGCACCGAGTCGATTGCAAAGTCTCACTGCTGATGACCATCACCGGCATCATGTCTTATCAGTTGACACCGTAAAAGTAGATCTCGTTCGGTTGGCCCGTGAAGTTTCAGAGGTTTCCATGGACAAATTGCGACTGTCTGGCAGTGTGACATATGCACACAGACAAACTGCTTCTGTGCCAATCGAACCTTTTTCACGTTGAATCCAGACAACAGGATCGGGGTAGTAGCTTAGGTGACGGAGATCGTGGTTGGATCTGTACGGATCAAGAGATCAAGTTGCCAACCATTCGCCGTGCTGTCGTTGATATGCTTGCACTCGTGTCAGTACTCTCTTTGGCGTGGCTACCGATCATCGAGAGAGAGAGAGAGAGAGAGAGCGAAGCTCTACTTTAGACCCCGGTTGAGAGTTTCTTCTGAGACTTCGAGATCATTTTGCGTTTAGTGAATGTATAACCCATAATCAATCCGTGTTTGGCGGGGTTGTTTTCCTCTCAGTGTGTATCCTACGTACAATTGAAGTTGGTTGGGGCAGTTTTTTTTGTGTTTAATGCGCTTACGTGTTCTTTTGCCGGACTTGTGGGCTGCTACCTCATATCTTGTTCGGCAAACCAAGGCTCGGTGTGTTCAGCTTCCAGCCGTTTACAGACGGACTTTCAATTTCGATTTTAAGCTGCAAGTTGTATAGATTTTCTGCAGCATACTTTATGCTACTGCATTCACGGAATACGCTAGGGAGTGGAGGACAGTTTGGTTTTTTTCTGCTTGGACTTATCGTAACACGACCATAAACTGGAGCAATTAAGCTTTGGAATATAGTTAATAGATCTCGAGAATCCGGAAAGCATTAGTTAAATGGCGCAATAAAAATGTTACGTTGGAAAGTTTGATCAGTCAGGGTTTCTAGCTTTTACAGTGTTGAAGTCTTTCAGAGTAGGATGTTTCGGGATCTGGTTTTATGGATAAGAAGCAAGTCGTAAAGGTTTTCAACACAATTTGAATAAAAAATCAGTCATTCAATTCACTGATATTTTTATTAGCATAATAATCCCATCTTAAAAATACTTCGTTATTTTCAGCATATACTCTTTCTACCAGCGACGAGTCACACTATGGGTGCTATCTACCTTCAGAGTTTGTTTCCATTATTTCCCTATGCCACGACAAAACGCTTGAAGCGATAATATGTTTTATGATTTCACCTCCATTCACGTGTTTTTTTCAATGATCGTAGAAAACTTCACGTCCTCACCTCAAACGATCGTACGGAGTGCGCCGGCCGTTTGGTTAGTTTTGGGTCCTATGCTCGATCTTTACGCACTCTCTGTGATCCACGGTATGAGACTAGAGTGAGAGCGAAAACAGCTTTTGTCGTGATAGTCCTATGCAGTTCGTTTGCGAGAGAGTTGGAAGCTGGGGATGTGCAAAACTGATTCATTTCGAGCATTGTTGAGCTACTGCTGGATGAAGCTGAAATCATCAACTGAAAAATTAATTCAATGTACTCCAGTTGTACAAATTAAGTTCGTGTCGTTCATTGTCGTCAAAATTCATTAAACCCTACCAGTACTTTTAGACATATTGTCTATTTAACAGAATCTATAATATATCAGTTTTCAGATTCGAATATATTTATAATAACGAAAATACCAGTTTTTGATTTACTTACTGTGCAAATAATTAAAATTTCCATGGCTTTGGGTAATGAGTTTGAGGGTGCGTCCTCCACACTGGTCGATGGGAATGTAAAGAAGTAGAAACCGTTCTGAACATATCAAGATCGATCGTTAGTTTTTCTTTGTGGTTTTAAATCGAACTCTGATCATGGTGTAGCAATCGATCAAAAACTGTCTAATAACTGGAATTGATTACCAATTTAAACTGACTTGAAAAAAGTTGTACCTTTTAAAATCCGCACAGCCTTAAATTGCTTTAAATTTAGATCCGTTGGATAAAATTTATCGATATTCTGTGTATTTCAATGTGTATTATTTATACTGTTTGTCAGGTGCACAAAAGTTTCAAGGTTGAGAAGTTCCCAAACCATGACGAGAAACAGAATACGGTTGCAAAAGGCTTTACCCGGAAGTTGTACGACAAGCAGTTAACGTAATCACCTTGCTAAGTAATGAATCACGAGACATATGAGAAGGCGGACTTCAACCAGATTCCAGGAAACCAGTATGTGACTACCGAGGATAAATTTAATGTTTCCGAGAACCTATGGATACTTAAGATATTGGAATTCGCCAAATTATTAATTTGGCAGGCGAGTTGTACTCGCGGACAGTGGAATACATCTTTCGTTATCGCTAGTTCCATGAATGGACAGGTTTATTTGGAAGATTGTCTTCAAAAGCGGCTTTTTCTTATCTTGAAGGCTCACGAAGGTCCGACGGTATTATGGCAGGATTTGGCGTCATGTCACTATAAGAAGGACGTGCTGAAGAATCTGAACCCCCCAAACATTCCGGAACTGCTACCAATAAAAAATACTGGGCCATTATGAGGGGCACCTTCTAAAACAACCTTAAAGAGAAGAGTGTAGAAAAGATAATGAAGCACGGGTTAATATGAAAAAGCATATGTTTTTATATGAAAAAAAACTGTCGTTTCTGAGGTCGTGGCTGGGGTTAAGGCTAAGGTTAAATTCAATCAATGGTGCCAAAACTAACTTTAATTATATATTTTATGTTTCGTCTTCGACTGGCCTGTATATAACAGTTTATGTATAACTGTTCTGCTACCCAGCAGTTCAATATAAATCGCCAAGCAGATATAAAGCTTCTGCTACTGGCAGAACACTTTATTAGTTTACACCGAAGTACAATGTCTTACCCGACGTGCCGATAGTAATGGGGTTTCGGCAAATACTGGCCGATAATCGAAACCTTATATAACAGATCGGCTGAAAAGTTCGTATCGTTTCTATGAGAGGGCGCCACTAAAATTAAATCCATACCATTTTCAGTTAGTACCAACCTTCAAAAGATACGTGTATAAATTTAACAGCTGTCTGTTTATTAGTTTTTGAGATATTGCATTTTGAGTGAAGCTACTTTTGTTATTGTTATAAAATTGGAAAAAAAGGAATTTCGTGTGTTGATGAAACACAGCAACAATTCGTAAGTGGTTTGCAAAATTTCGTTCTGGTCATATGAGCACCGAAGACGATGAAAGCAGTGGACGTCCAAAAGAGGCTGTTACCGATGAAAACGTGAAAAAATCCACAAAGTGATTTTCAATGACCGTAAAGTGAAGTTGATCGAGATAGCTGACACCCTAAAGATATCAAAGGAACGTGTTGGACATATTATTCACGAATATTTGGATATGAGAAAGCTTTGTGCAAAATGGGTGCCGCGTGAGCTCACAATCGATCAAAAACAACAACGAATTGATGATTCTGAGCAGTGTTTGGAGCTGTTATATCGAAATAAAACCGATTTTTTTCGTCGATATATAACAATGGACGAAACATGGCTCCATCACTTCACTCCGGAGTTCAATCGACAGTCAGCTGAGTGGACTGCACGCGATGAACCGAGCCCAAAGCGTGGAAAGACTCAACAGTCGGCCGGTAAGGTTATGGCGTCTGTATTTTGGGATTCGCATGGTATAATTTTCATCGACTACCTTGAAAAGGGAAAAACCATCAACAGTGACTATTATATAGCGTTATTAGAGCGTTTGAAGGACGAAATTAAAAAAAAAAACGGCCTCATTTGAAGAAGAAAAAAGTTTTGTTTCATCAAGATAATGCACCGTGTCACAAGTCGATGAAAACCATGCTGAAATTGAACGAATTGGGCTTCGAATTGCTCCCTCATCCACCGTATTCTCCAGATTTGGCCCCCAGTGACTTTTTCCTGTTCTCAGACCTCAAGAGAATGCTCGCTGGTAAAAAATTTAGAAGCAATGAAGAGGTAATCGCTGAAACTGAGGCCTATTTTGAGGCAAAGGACAAATCGTACTACAAAAATGGTATCGAAAAGTTGGAAAATCGCTATAATCGCTGTATCGCCTCTGATGGCAATTATGTAGAATAATAAAAACGAATTTTGGCAAAAAATGTGTGTTTCTATTAAACGATACGAACTTTTCAGCCGAACTGTTAATTAGCAGTTTATATCGAACTGCTGGCTGGCATAACTGTTGAACATAAACTGTTATGCACTGACGAGTCGAGGACGAATTATAAAATATACAAAACGGTTATGTGCCCTATGTGCGGATTATAAACGGCACACCATTTATGATTGGAATGAATTTCAAACTAAACCAGTCGTCGTGGTAAATTTAGTTCGAAAAGGAGCCTTATAATTTTCAGAAACAAGACAAATATATATTATATAAAGAACTATTTCAACGTTTTTTCTCGAGTTTCATATTAGCGCGGCTGCTGATATATGACCGCACATTGCGGTGGCAGTGTTCACACTTGTCCGTTTCGTATCGGTGCTGAGTCAGACAGGTGTGAATGCATACTAGGATAGAAGGTGTTCGAATGAACCTCGTTTCTACTCTAAGACAGACATGGATTTCACTTGCTGGCTGAAAATTTGAAATAACATATCACTCAGTCGTGTGCTTAACTAAGAAAAACACTTTTTTTTCCCAAAAATCGATTTTATTCATCAATGTAATCTCCCTTGAGAGCAATGCAACCATTCAAACGCTTCGTTAACTTCTCGATGCCGTGCTTATAGAAGGATTTGTCTTTTGACTTCACATTCAGCAATTTCTTCTTCAGTTGAGTTGGATTTTCTTACCAACGAGCAGTATTTTGCAGATCGTCGAAGGTATATATAATAGATGAGGAATCAATTCGAAGTATGACTCGTTCAATCGACTTGTGAATCGGAGAATTGTGTTGGTGAAACAGTGGTTTTATCTTCGACATATGAGGTTGTTTTTCCTTGTTTTTGGCATTCAAACGATCTAACAACGCTATACAGTATTCACTATTAATTGTTTTTACTTTCTCAAGCTACTAGATGAGGATTATACCATGTACATCTCAAAATACTGAATCCATATACCAATTAACCTTATACCTAATGAGCGTATGCCCAATGACCGTTGGAGAAGTGACCCTACACCCTTTTAACATTGTTCTATTCAAACATAACTTGTGCAGTATGTTGAGGTTCTTTCCATCAAGAGGGGAATGTATAGATTTACATTCCCTGGCGTACGCAATAGCATTCGTGTACAACATATGCTTTCAAAGAGATCAATTTCTTCTTACTTGGTTTTCAGAAGCGGAAGTAGGCCATTCAAAATTCTGATCACATACGAGGTTCAACGGGTCACCTGTCAATACAAAAAACAAACCCATTTGATAAGCCCTGTGAGAAATCAAACAAACAAACACCAATCTGATATCCAAAGATATCAGAAATCATCTCTACTGTGGCCTCAAGCAGTCACAATAACTACGGCCTCAAGCAGTTGACAATAACATTATGCTACAATAAGATACATCTGTCACAACAAATAACGACACCTACAACTCAAAAAAAAAACTTTAATTGTACAGAAAAAACTTATAGCGATGCTTACAACAAAAATAATGAAAGCAGCAACAGCGACGTCATTTTAATGGGCGAAGGTGCGATAAGTGATCCTACATAACCCCCTTTTCTCCTCCCTTCCAAGTCTTTTTAGGTGAACTTCTGAAAAAGTTTTCAAAACTCAGATCAAATAGTGAGTTTTTAACACACAAAAATACATTTTCCAGGCGACCAAATCTCTCATACGATGCAATTCATAATGCTATAAACCTAAGTTGACTTATAATGACGTAAAATTTCACTTGTAATGAATGTTGAATTAGCTTCCATTTTACTGGTTTAGACTGTAATTTGCATTCGGTTATCAAGTGCGACTGTATGAATTTATATGCACCATTTACCAAGTCAAGCAGATGTGTGCATCTGTGGTTCAATCGATTAACGGGCGTGCTTTGTGATCTAATAATTCTCGGTTCAAGTCGCGCGGCGGTCATGGTGAATTTAAAGTTTAAGTTCGTGTTCTTGGTTACTCACAGTTGCCTGCTCGATTTGTTCAATTATCTTAATATTAGTGTCACAAGACTGATTATTTTTCCCATTTTCCCATTTCAATTCGGTTTACTGATAAATAAAAAATGAAATTCGTTTTGTATTTCACCCTTTTCTTTTTTTAATGCTCTTTTAGCTGCGTCTTCCATTTTTACTTCTCGTAGGAAATCGTCTATTGATTTTCATAATTCTTCTTCATCCCAAATAGGGTCTTCTATATTATTTCATTGAAATTTTTTTGTATATCATGAAAATTCTTTTATATATAAGTTTTGCTATGTTAAGAAAATTTTTTTTTTCTGTAATTTATTTATTTATTTATTTGTCGTCAATCAAAAGTAGACCATAAGGATAATTACAATAATCGTCTTAAATTAGTAAACTATTCTAAATAGATCACTAAATAATGTATAATTTTTTATGAGTTAAATAATAATAATTCATTCAGTAATAGCCGTTCAACCGAGAAGGTTGTGTATAGAAGCGTACAGTTTAATAACGCTGGTTGGTTTACACGCGTTAAATACGACAACGGTTGAACTACAGGTAGAAACCTGTTGGCAGCAGCCGTTAAAACGTATAGTCGTGCTGCATAAGAGAGCCCTAGTGCTGGGCCAAGCTGGTGAAGGAAACAACAAAGGGCGTTTCCCAAACTCTACCCAGGCCGCAATATACAGCCACAAGTGCTGAGCAGGAGAGTGCAAAGGCACATCGAAGAGGAAGAGTGCAAAGGCACATAGAAGCAGGAGAGTGCAAAGGCACACCGGTGCGAAGGCACTTCGGTGCAGAAGCATATCGGTGCGGAGCACTAGGAAGAAGGAGACAAGACAACTCGGTCTTTCCACTGCCATACAACACGCAGGTATACACCGGTGACCTGCGCTGGTTACAGCTGGCGAAGACGAAAGCAAATCGGAATTCGAGTGGTGCTGGATGAAAGGTAGCAGTAGCATCACATCATATTCTATCGCTACAGTGAGCTTCAGCATTGTATCTACGTCCAGATATATCCAACAAGAACATCTAGAGCAACGAGGATCTACACGGCAGTGCAACGGAGATAGACAACAATTTCAAGGTAGAAGTTTTTTCTTTTCCTTTTGATTGAGTACTGTGTAGTGTTGGTTTCAAATTTTATTTTAAAGTTTAGTTAAAAATTTTAATGTAATGGATGAATCCATGGACGTGAATCCTAGCATGAATCCGATACCCCCACGAACGAAAAAATATCAGGAGAGCTCTTCTGGGCCTTGGATAGTCTTTTTTAGACGTATATCAAAGCCATTAAACATTTTTCAAATTAATAAAGGTTTGACATCACGATACTCTTCAATCAAAGAGATCATAAAAGTAAATAACGATAAAATTCGTGTTGTGGTAAATAATTTGAAACACGCGAATGATATTGTCTCTTCGGAACATTTCAATAAAGAGTATAAAGTTTACATACCCTCCAAAGATGTCGAAATTGACGGTGTTGTTACCGAAGCGAGTCTTTCGGTAGATGATTTACTCAAGCATGGTGTTGGTCGTTTCAAGAACTCTATGCTTGAGGGTGTGAAAATACTGGAGTGCAAACAACTGTACTCAGTAGTTCATGAAGAGGAAAAAAAAGTTTATCGCCCATCAGACTCGTTTCGAGTGACATTTGCCGGGTCTGCGTTGCCGTCCCATGTCTATGTCGATAAAATTCGCCTCCCTGTTCGGCTTTTTGTTCCAAATGTAATGAATTGTACGAACTGCAAAAAATTCGGCCACACAGCTACTTACTGTAGTAATAAACCAAAATGTATTAAGTGTGAAGGGCCTCATAAAGATAATGATTGCAACAAGGAAATTGAAAAATGTATTTATTGTGGGAATAGTCCTCATGATGATATTTCAGTATGCACTGCATTTAAAGTGCACAAAGACAAAATTAAGCTTTCTTTAAAAGCACGGTCTAAGCGCACATATGCAGAAATGCTTAAAACGGTCATTGATGTCCCCCCTTTGGAAACCGAAAACGGGTTTTCAAATCTAGAGGAACCAGAGGACTCTGACTCTGACGAAAATAGTGAAGGTAATTCGTTTATCACTACCCAAGGGTCAGTTAAGAGAAAGAAGTCTTCCTCCAAATTACCAAAAAAGACAC
Organism: Malaya genurostris; assembly: GCF_030247185.1. Taxonomy (NCBI): domain Eukaryota; kingdom Metazoa; phylum Arthropoda; class Insecta; order Diptera; family Culicidae; genus Malaya; species Malaya genurostris. The sequence goes on along the minus strand of NC_080571.1, from coordinate 242,302,379 downwards.
ATAAAATTTCATCTTCAAAAAAAGATCCCCGTGTTAAACAAAAAAAGTCAAAACCAAAGACTGTGCCTCCTGGTTTGTCAAATTCACAAACCAATCCAGGATCTAGTACAGAAAAAGATAATAATCCAGTGGGCTCCATTTCACAGCCACCAACAGGATTACTGAAGTTTTCGGAAATTGTTGAATGGATTTTCTCAGCATTCAATATAACTGAACCCTTAAAGACCCTCATAATGGCATTCCTTCCAATAGCTAGAACCTTTTTGAAGCAGTTATCAGCTCAATGGCCAATTGTCTCAGGTTTTGTATCTTTTGATGGATAATTTATCACCCGTCGCAAATGATACAATCACTGTCCTGCAGTGGAATTGTCGAAGCATCATGCCAAAACTTGATTCATTTAAAATATTATTGCATAGTCAAAAATGTGATGTATTTGCTTTATGCGAAACATGGCTTACTTCAAACATAGCTTTAAATTTTAATGATTTTAACATTATACGTCTCGATAGAGACTCTCCGTATGGTGGAGTGCTTTTGGGAATTAAGAAATGCTATTCCTTTTATAGATTAAACATCCCTTCAACTTCTAGTATAGAAGTTGTTGCTTGCCAAATAAACATTAAAGGCAAAGATATTTGCATAGCTTCGGTTTATATTCCTCCAAAAGCACAAGTTGGACAGCAACAGCTTAATGAAATGGTTGAAGCCCTTCCTGCACCACGATTGATTCTGGGGGATTTAAATTCGCACGGTATTATGTGGGGTTCCGTTTACAATGATAGCAGATCATCTTTAATACAAAACATTTGTGACAATTTTAGCATGACGGTATTAAATATGGGTAGCATGACACGGATCCCAAGACCTCCGGCACGCCCAAGTGCATTAGATCTATCTCTTTGCTCAACATCAATTCGACTAGATTGCACCTGGAAAATACTGCCTGATTTACACGGTAGCGATCATTTACCAATCATCATCTCAATTAGCAGTAGCAATTGCATTGCTACTTCCGCTAGTATTCCATATGATTTGACAAAAAATATCGACTGGATTAAATACCAAAGTAGTATCTCTAGTATTTTGAATTCAATGGAAGAGCTCCCTCCACTTGAAGAATATGACTTCCTCATTTGTTCGATTCTGGAGGCAGCAGAACAATCCCAAACTAAACGCTTTCCTGGGCCAACGACTAACAGAAGGCCTCCCAACCCCTGGTGGGACAAAGAGTGCTCAGAGGCTAAACTCGCAAAACAAAATGCTTGCAAGACGTTTCTAAAACGGGGAGGAGGAACTCCTCAGAATTTTGAAAAACTTATGGTTTTAGAAACCAAGTACAAGAGCATACTTCGAGCCAAAAAATGTAGCTATTGGAGACATTTTGTCGAAGGTTTGTCAAGAGATACCTCAATGAGCACTCTTTGGAACACGGCCAGACGAATGAGGAATCGTAACGTGGGCAATGAGAGTGATGAATACTCGAACCGATGGATATTTGACTTTGCTAGGAAAGTTTGCCCAGATTCTGTTCCTACGCAGAGCATTATACGGGAATCTCCTCCAAATAATGGTTTTATTAATAACCCATTTTCAATGATGGAATTTTCTATAGCACTCTTGTCTTGTAACAATAACGCTCCAGGGTTGGACAGAATTAAATTCAACTTGGTGAAGAATCTGCCCAACCTCGCAAAAAGACGTTTGTTGGAATTGTTCAACAAGTTTCTTGAGCAAAATATTGTTCCACCTGACTGGAGACAAGTGAAAGTTATCGCCATTCAAAAACCGGGGAAACCAGCTTCCAATCACAACTCATATAGACCCATTGCGATGTTGTCCTGCATCAGAAAATTGTTCGAAAAAATTATTCTCCGACGTCTCGACACTTGGGTCGAGACGAACGGTTTGTTGTCAGATACTCAGTTTGGCTTCCGTAGAAATAAAGGGACGAATGATTGCCTTGCATTACTTTCGTCTGACATCCAAATTGCCTTCGCTCAAAAGCAACAAATGGCATCTGTATTTTTAGACATTAAAGGAGCATTTGATTCAGTTTCCATTGATGTTCTTTCAGACAAGCTTCACCAAAATGGACTCCCAGCGGTTATAAATAATTATTTGCACAACCTTTTGTCAGAGAAACACATGCATTTTTCACATGGCGATTTGGCAACACTCAGAAATAGTTACATGGGTCTCCCGCAAGGCTCATGCCTCAGTCCGCTCCTCTATAATTTTTACGTAAATGACATTGACAGCTGTCTAGTAACCCCATGTACACTAAGACAATTGGCAGATGATGGCGTGGTTTCAGTTACTGGACCCAAAGCTATTGATCTGCATAAACCATTGCAAGATACCTTAGATAACTTGTCCGATTGGGCTGTTCATCTTGGTATCGAATTCTCTGCGGAGAAAACAGAGTTTGTCGTCTTTTCAAGAAAGCATGATCCCGCGCAGCTTCAGCTCCATATGATGGGAAGAATGATCCAACAGGTTTTAACTTTTAAATACCTCGGGGTGTGGTTCGATTCCAAATGCACGTGGGGAGGACACATTAGGTTTCTGATAACAAAATGCCAACAAAGAGTAAATTTTCTTCGAACAATAACAGGATCTTGGTGGGGTACTCATCCGGAAGATCTAATAAAATTGTATCAGACAACGATACTTTCAGTGATGGAATATGGATGCGTTTGCTTTCGTTCCGCTGCAAACTCTCATATTATCAAACTGGAGCGAATTCAGTATCGTTGTTTGCGAATTGCTTTAGGGTGCATGCATTCGACACATACAATGAGTCTTGAAGTTCTGGCGGGAGTTCTTCCATTAAAGGTCGATTTTGGGAGCTTTCATCACGCCTGCTAATAAGATGTGAGGTGCTGAATCCCATGGTAATTAATAATTTCGAACGACTAGTCGAGCTTCGATCTCAAACAAAATTCATGACAGTATATTTTAACCATATGTCACAGGAAATCAACCCTTCAAGATATATTCCTATCCGTGTCAGCCTCCTAAATGTCCCTGACTCAACTTTATTTTTCGATACATCCATGCAGCGCGAAGTGCGTGGAATCCCGGATCATCTACGTTCGACGGAAATCCCAAAAATATTTTCAAGTAAGTTCAGGCATATTGACTCTGAGAAAATGTTTTACACGGACGGATCGCGAATTGAAGAAGCGACAGGGTTTGGTATGTTCAACAATAATGTTTCGGCCTCATTTAGGCTTCAAGAACCTGCATCTGTTTATATAGCAGAGCTAGCAGCAGTTCATTATAGTTTGAGTGTAATCGTCACATTAATTCCAAACCATTATTTCCTCTTCACAGATAGTCTGAGTGCAATTGAAGCCATTCGCTCAAACATGACTGGCAAGACTGAACCGTTTTTCCTGGGCAAAATAAAACAGTGCCTGAACGACATATTGAACAATAATTATCTAATCACTATAGTCTGGGTCCCGGCTCATTGCTCCATTCCTGGCAATGAAAGAGCCGATATTTTAGCCAAACGTGGTGCTATTGAGGGTGAAATTTATGAGAGACCAATTGCTTTCAACGAATTCTATAGCTCGTCTCGCCAAAGAACACTTGCCAGCTGGCAAGCTTCTTGGGATAAAGATGATCTGGGTCGGTGGATGCACTCAATTATTCCGAAAATATCGACAAAGGCATGGTTCAGGGGACTGGATGTGAGTAGAGATTTCATTCGTGTGATGTCCAGACTCATGTCCAATCACTACACGTTAGATGCACATCTCCTTCGAATTGGGCTCTCCGAGACTAATCATTGTGCTTGTGGCGAAGGTTATCGAGATATTGATCATGTCGTTTGGACATGCGTGGAGTATCGTGATGTCAGATCTCAACTAATAAATTCTTTGCGTACCCAAGGTAGACTATCCAATATCCCAGTTCGAGACATTCTTGCTTGTCGTGACCTTTCATACATGAAACTTATTTATCATTTCATAAAGAAAACTGGAGTTTCAATTTAATAAAGGCCCCTTTCAAGACTTAGTTCTGATCCCAGCTGCGTCCATGAGTTCAACCAATAGCTAAATTAGAATAAAAATAATGTAATGATACAAACAAACTCGAAACAGTTTATGAAATTATTAACAAAATGTCTGAAAATAACAGCTTATTTTATAATTTATAGAAGTTAATCGTTTGGTTCAAATAATATTTCCGAGTAGATTTCATAATTAATGACGAGTTACCTAAGATGATATTTAAGTAATAAGAGAATATGTTTTAATAAATGCAAAACGTTGTGACTATGTTAGAATTAAATTAGGATAAGAATATTATGTAAAAGTGATGCTACGGCGAAGAAAAACTTATGTAAACTGCCTTAAGAAATAAACGTATTTATGAAAAAAAAAAATAATAATAATTGGCTTACCGAATAGAACTGAAATATTGCTTTAGTTTGTTTTTTGACATAGTGAAATCGACTGCTTCTGAATGCTTGTTGTATACAGCCATCAATTGATTTATTGGCCCATTTTTGGCATAGTTTGTTCGCTGGTGGTTTGTAATAAAAATATTTCGATTTCTTAAACGCCGAGCTGGTATGTAAAAATTTAGTTTGGACAGGAGTTGACTGGAATCTATGCGATTTGAGACAATGTCATTTACGAATGAGACCATTGAAAATTCTCTGCGTTCTTTTAATGTTTGAATACTTATCAGCATACAGTGGGCTTTATATGACGGAATAGGAAGTCTTGTCCAACCTAATTTACGAAGTGCAAATAACAAAAATTGTTTTTGAACTGATTCAATTCGATCTTTCCATGTGATTAAGTAAGGTGACCAAACTAAGCCACAGTATTCTAGTACTGACCGAACATAGGCAATGTATAATGTTTTAATTGTATACGGATCGTGAAAACAGTAACAAAATCGTTTTATGAATCCTAGCATGTTATTGACTCTGTTTATGATTGTATTATAATGATCAACAAAAGTCATTTTAGAATCTAGTATTATTCCTAAGCCCCTAATTCTTTCGCATTTTTGAACTGTTTGACTTCCAAGAGTAAGTATCAAGTCAGGTGTATTTCGTTTTTTACTGAATGTTATTCTACTGCATTTTTTCACATTTAGTTGAAGAAGACTTTTGTTACACCATGTATAAAAAGAAAGAATTTCTTCTTGATAAACTTTGGCATCCTCACTTTTCTCTATTTCTAAAAATAGTTTTATATCGTCTGCGTATATTAGAATTTTTATTTTTTCCAAAAGAAAGGAAATGTCGTTAACAAACAAGATAAATAAAAGAGGACCTAAATGAGATCCCTGGGGGACCCCAGAACCGACGTGAATGGGGCTCGACTTTTTACCCTTAAATTTTACAATTTGTTGACGATTTGTTAGATAAGATTCCAACCATTTAAGAAGACCTGGTAAGATTCCCAATTTCTGTAATTTGAACATAAGCATGGGTATGTCAACACGATCGAATGCTTTGCTGAAATCTGTATAAAGAGCTTCAATGTAATTTCCCTTGTCCATAGCGGTCAGGGTATAGTGGACGAATTCAAGCAAATTAGTAGTAGTGGAACGTCCTTTGAAAAATCCATGTTGCATGTGAGTAATTCTATTTTTTATTTGACTAAACAGTTTGTCATTAACGATCGCTTCAAAGAGCTTCGGAATGCAAGAAAGAATAGCAATCCCGCGATAGTTGCATATGTCTACTTTTTTCCCATTTTTGAAAATTGGTATAAGGAAAGAGTTTTTCCACGTATCTGGAAAAACTCCTGACTGAAGCGAATTATTAAAAAGCCAGCACAAAGGGGTTGCAAGATCAAATGCTAATTTTTTCATAAATATGGGTGGAATCCCATCAGGTCCGGCACTTTTAGAGACATCCAATTTGTTTAGGGCATCTATTATGTCTAGCACTTCGATTTGATTTACATTAATATCTTCAGTAAACTCTGGAAAGAAATAAAAATATTCACGATCGCGGTCATCTTCAGAAAACTTCGTGTAGATTTGTTGAAAAAATTTAGCGAAAAGATTACAAATTTCTTGTGAGTTATTACCAATGTTTTCCTGTAGATACATTCTTGACGGAAAGTTTTCTGATTTCAATTTGTTTCTAACATAACTAAAGAATTTTTTTGGGCAAGACTTTATTTGCTGTTCAGTTCTTGAGTTATACTCTTTGAATGCAACATCAATTGCTAAACTTAGTTGGTCTCAGATGTGTATGTAATTTGATAAATTGTCACTATTATTTTCTCTTTTGTACTTTTTATGAGCTTTTTGTTTTCGATTTCTTAAGTTTCTAATATGCTCGTTATACCAAACAGGATACTTTGAATTATTTTGTCGCCTAATTTTCTTTAATGGGACATGTTCATTTATTATGTCGTACAGCCGTGCGTAGAAAATATCGACTGAAATTTCGACATTTCCTTCGTTTCTAAGTAGTTCTTGCCAATCTATTTCTCGTAGCTTACGACAAATACTATCATAATTTGCTGAGTGGTAATCGAAAATCTCCTCATACTCGTAGTCGTCGGGTCTATTAACCTGATGTATAAATATTGAGAATTCGATTGCAGTATGAAAAGCTTCATTTTTCCACAATGGAGTTGGTGATTCTATTACACAAAAATCATCGTGAATATTAGTAAATAAAAAATCTGAACAACAGTTTTGCTGATTTTTTACATGATTAATTTGATTAAGACCTAAACCGGATATTTTGTCGAATAAGTAATGAAGTGTTTCATTCTCTCCAATGAGAGGTAGTAAAATGCTATCATTTTCAGCGTCTGGAATAAAGTCGATATTGCGCTGATTAAAGTCTCCATATATATGAACTTTAACTTCCGATGGAAGCTTAGTCATGATTTCATCAGCAACATGCAGAAACTTTTCATATGTGGCTTTTTGGGCATTGTTAGGAGGAAAATATACTGAAACAAAAATATGTGTTTCACCTGCTAAATGAATTCTTACCAATACGTGTTCAAATTCTTCAAATTTCGTAGTGGTTATCATTTCGGCGTCAAATTCTGCTAAAACAGCAATAAGAACACCTCCCCCCGATTTTTTATCAGATGTATGGAGCTCACGATCGTTTCTAAAAACGTTGTAAATGTTTCCGAAGACTTCCGTGCTGTTAACGCTTTCATCCCAACTAGTTTCGGTTGCTAGAATAACTCCATACGAACACCCCAAAATATTTTTATGGATTTCATTAATCTTAAGTGCGCTCTTCATACGGTTAAAATTTTGACAATATGCTACGATTTCTGTCGACGACGCTAGATGAGGAGATCTTATTGAACATGATTGTTGACTTATGATAACATTGTCATTATTCTCTTCTTCTGGGTAATGCGTCAAAATTGCCGAAAACACGAATGTTGAGCACGACACGCCACGCACGTATCAGTTGACGAACATTCAGCAGACATTTGATTCGGCATCGTTAGTTGCAGGTTGTGCTCTCGATAAGAATTAATCGTCGGTCCTCTTTGAAAATTAATTGTAGGTCTGTAATTTGTTGGTGGTCCCGAAAATCGATCCTTAGCTGCAGCAAGAAGTATTCTATCAGGTGGAAGATTATTTCGGCTGTTGTTGTAGTTGTTGTTATTATAGTTATTGCAATTATTATTCATGTTGTGACTAATAATGTTATTACAATGTCGTTTTGTAGATGAATGATGCGTTGAAAGAATATTGGATCTGTTATTGTAATTTTTTCTTGAATTTCGCTTTTTGCGCCTTCTTGACTTATCAGCCTCATTTTGCTGACGTCGGAACCTAGATTGGCGTGCGTCGTACTCACTCCAATCAGCTTTCCATACCTTTTTGGTGCCTAATAAACGCCACCCAGAATAGTCGGGTTTTTTTACAGTTCAATTCGTCATCCAAACTGGGGCATGAGTCAGGTGTCAATGATGATGATACGGCAATTTGGATTCCAGCAATATTTGTTGATAAAGACTTCAACTCCTCTAGAATGTCCAGCTCGACCATAGAATTCGGATTGTTAGGTAAACAGGTTGCTGTGTCGAGTGATAGCTGGCTGAGTTGACTTATTTCGTTACTCAGGTCTCGCAAATTTGTAGAAAATTCTGACGTCACGGTTTGAAGTGTCGAGAACACACTTTCCTTTGTCGACTTTAAAGCTGTATCTAGCAGTGCAGTCATGTGATTTTTAATGCTTGTCACACTTCCCGGCAAACTGCTATTTTTATTTAGTGCGATCAGCTCATTTTTTATGGTAGTGAGTAAGACTTCTAGTCCGTCAATCGCCTCATGTATTACAGTTGGCTTCTCCTGTTGAAAAGCAAACTAATGCAGCACTTCCGTGTTGGCCTGAAGTTGCTTCTCCAGCAGTTTTTGTTGCTCAACAAGGCTGCTATAATGCATCTTTACTTGTAGTAATTCTTGACATACCTCGCAACATGGCAGCATATAAGAATTAATATCTACTTTTTTGTCTCTCTTCCTGAGAGAACCGCGCTGAATGGTAACACCGATGCAAGCCGCGTGAAATTTTCAAGGGCAGCCAACGCATGTCCACATGATTGTGTCGACGGAGGTATCCAGTGCACAAATTTCACAACTCATGTTGATTACACAACTAAAAACAGTTAAAATAAACAATAAATAATATTTCGCGCGCGGCACTGGGAGCGAATGAAAAACACGTCCGAACTTGACGACGACTAAATGAAGCATGACAACACTTAATAGGCTCATCTTCTGGCAGCTCCATAATTTTTTCTATTAATTCTTCTCAGGTCTGGGGGTTAGTTTTTCTTGCAAATGCACAGTGTTTCAAAAGCCCAATTTCACGCTCTTAATTGATAATACGTCAAAAACGTGGTTTTCGAGGTAAAGAGTTGCCCTTAATGATCAGCGCCATCTTCTGAAAATGTTATTTATGTGATAAAAATTTTATTTTGGCTTAGGGTCAACATAAGGGCTAAGAAACTTCGACAAAATTGTGTAATTTCAAATAAATTTGTAAAAGGTACTATTCCCGTAGCTTAAGTAGAATTCATGACGTAAAGTATTGTCTGAGTCGGGTCTTCTAAAATCAATTTTTGTAAGAAAATTGTATATTTTTAATTTCTATGTTAGGACGGGTATAGCGTGATGGGTAAGTCGATGCCATTCATGCAGTCCATCTGGGCCCGATTCCTAACCCCGCACATAGGGTCAGAAAGCCTTTCCGATCCAACGAGGCGAATGACCTTAAGGTTAAAACCTCTATAGACGGAACAAAACAAAAATTATGACTTTTTTAAACTTTTTCGTAATTATTTAGCCCTTATGTTGACTCTGAGCTAAAATAATATTTCTATCTCACTTTTAGGGGGTTTAATAACAAAAATAAAATTTTCAAAAGACGGCGGCTATCATTCTAAGGAACTTTGCTGAAGATACTGTACCTCGAAAACCACATTTTAATGTGTTATCAATAAAGTGTGGAAAATTGGACTTTTGAACCACTGTGAAATGGGGCGAGTGCTTCTATACCTTTGCTATTTCGATTTGCTGGCCAGGGGGCGAGGGGGGGAGTTATGTGTGGGAGATTCTCCCCTTTCCCCCACGGCCTTGGTTTTGGTTTCAAAATATATTGGAAAATGAAGATCTGTAAAGTATCTTTCCATTCATTTGCCTGCTCCAAATATGTGCATGAACATTAATGTAAATGTCGTAAAAAATGAAAAGAAAAATATCTAATATTTTTCCTCAAATAATAATTATAAATTATGAATAAATTATTAAAATATTATTGATCGCAGGACTAAGCTTTTATTTTTATTTGGGAAAAACTTCACTTCGCGTTACTTTGAAAATCCCAAGAGCACCCCTAGCGGAATCTCTTAGCCAGCTGGCAGGCAGTGCAAGTGACTAGGCGTCTTGTGAAACTACTGCGATTCGCTCGCGTCACAACAACGATCGCTTAAGCTGGCCGTTTCGCGCGTTACCCCCTTTCGCACTGATCGATTGATCGCGCACGCCAACCGTTTGCGCTCTCTCGGCTCGTTTTCCCAGGCGGTGGCGGCGACGACGGTGATCTGTGGGTCTGTGGCTGTGTGCATAGGCCTGCTATGCTGGGCCTCGCAGAAATTTTTTAACCGCGATACGAATCGGTTGTGTTTTTGGTATTTTCGCGCTATTCCAGCGTTTCTAGCAGTTTACAACTCCTTCACATCTGTGTGGAGGCCGGGAAAAAAAACTCCGCGTGTGACCGCGCGTGCGGGCGAAACATTTTCAAACTGATTCCGGACTTGCGAACCTTATTTACGGTAATTGGTGGAGCTTGTTGCAATTTATCAGCGAGGTGTGTTTTGTTTTTGCTCTGGTAAACGAATTTGCGGTTTGCAGTTTGTTTGGGTTACTGGCTTTGGTACCGTGAGTGCTTTTAGTTAATAGTTTCATCTGTCTCTTTTTCTGTGTCTATACCAATATTTTGCTTGAAGATTATTTCGTTCAGCATAAATCTTATGCGAAGTGGATTCCCGCATTTAAGTTCAAAGGATTCAATAGATTTACGAATTTGCGGATTGATCGAATAAAATGTGCCGAAGTTTGCCATCAAATTATAGATTGAACGAGTGTTCACAAACGACAACATTAACGGATAAGAAGAAACAGTGATGCGAAGCGCAGTTGTCAGTTGACGTAAAATTACAGCTTGTGCCCAATCATAACAGTAGTGTACAGATTTCGTGCCAATGAAAACGAAAAGTGGTTTCGATAAAGTGAAATACAGCGTGTTTAACCATCAGTGCAAGGGGTAAAAAGCGGTGTGCTCTGTGCTGAGGTGACTTATAGCTTGCAGGACTTGCAGCGCGGTTACTCTCTGGAGATAAATTATGCAATATGACCGCACAGTGCTGCCGTAGGGCATTTCGAAGGTAGATTGCATGCGGTAACCGCTTCAGAACGACGGATAGGTCTAAATATTGAGCTCGATTGTGGACGGAACCACGGCGATCGAAATCTACGCCATCCGAACTGTGACTGCTTCAGGTGCACTCAATCGCTTTCGACGCCGCTTTCAATAAAATAGTGATACTTTTCAAAGTGGTACACGTTGAGGTCGTTTCGCACGCAATATCCTCAATGTTGACGTATCTCTCTGCGGTAGTGATCAATATAAAACGATTAAGTGTATACATGGGACGGCTCGATAGGTTTGATACGATGTTTATGGGTTGTCCGTCAATGTCAGGTTGGAAGTTACGCGTCTCCAACGAGGAAAGAACACAACCTGAGGCGGTGGTGTTTGAGTTGTACCAGATTGAATAGGTTCGTTCACTAGCTGGTTGATCACCGCAGGGCGGTGTTGGAGACGAAGGCGGCAGAACAAGTTTTTTTTTCTTCTGCTCTTGGTTGTGTGAGTGAAGGCGTGATTTGCTGATAGTTGTTCGGCTCCAAGAACCCTGAAGTGTGTGACATTTAGTATCAGCAAGAACAGCTTCGCTTTCGTTTGCTTTGAAAACAATAACCTGAGTTACGGAACGGTTTGAGGTGATTTTGGCGCAGGTGCCTCGGAGAAGCACAAGATAAAAGCCGTTATAGATTTGGTTGATTTAAAGAACTGTGTGTTTATGGTTTTCAATTCTTGTTTCTGGTTTCTATCTATAATGCTGCCACAAACAGATTCGCGGGTTTATGGCTCCTTTCTAAAAGGATACACAACTGTTTTATATAGTTTTGGATAATTCTAGAAATTTTATTTATTGTCTTGGTTTCGATCAATGAGTTTCAATCTAATCGTCGTTAGATCTTAGGTGCGGGGAGGAGGAATGATTTAAGGTAGACTGTTTATTTTAAATTTATTAGACCAGGCTCCAATTATGTTATGTTCATTTGAAGTTTTTGGAATGCCGTTTTGATACATAAATTCTACATATATTAATTCGGTATTCGAAATCAACTGTCAAGGCCATTGCGGATGAGCTTTCGGAAGATCGTGAAGACTTAAACTCTGACACATTCATGCTTCATCTTTTTGATTCCGATATTATTAATGTAGAACCACACATTTAGAGGACAGTCGATAGGTTGGCGATGATCGGTACTACGGGTACGGGTAATATACAATGTTGGGTAACGGCCCCAGTGGTTATCTCAGTTTTAGAAGTCATCCAAGCTCCAGAGGCCATCTCATATACGAAAAATTAGATGAAAATAGGTGCTTCAGCTAAAAGATTTCGCGCCGCTTTAACAGCAGTATTGCATAAATTTTGAAGTATTTTGGAAAGCTGAACCGTTCAAGTACATTATAATACATTTTTCTATAATTTAAGCCTCTGCAAAGCATTTGCAAAACAAAAAACATACTTCGGAGAAGGAGAAGAACATTTTACAAACCAACATGCTTTTTTTCTTGGTCAGCACTACCAACAAATTGGCTTTTGCTTATTTTGAAAAAAATTCATGCAACCCTCAACTATTTGGAAATTTTGCTCACTTTTGTCGTGAATGTTTTCGTTTTGTCACTTTTTCTTAATTTACCCTGTACAAAAATGGGTAAAAGTTAATTGTGTATATCTCTTGTTGTATTTGAGGAAGCAACATAATTTTTTCTCCACCCCGTCGTAAGTATTTTCAGCAATTTATGATAAAATTTTCAGTAGTATGAGATATCCAAAAATAACTAATGGTTGAAGTTTTATAAAAAAATTGGTATGAGCGAGCATTAATGCATAGGGCGCTGGTCTTACAAGCCAGTTGTCATATGTTCGAGCCCCGACCTGGAAGGATTCTTAGTGTCAGTAGGATCCATAGTACTAGCCATGCAATGATTCTGTACACTAAGAATCGGCTGCGAAGTCTGTTGTTGAAATTCCACAAAAGGAATGTAATGCCAGGACTTTGCTTTGAGCATGCAATTCAGTGTCGGAAACGTCGCACAAAATTCCAAACACATGAATTCAACGAATCATCGCACAAAGCGTATTGTGTAAAACGGATACATAGAAATATGGAATATTTTCAGTGCTTGAGGAATCAGAACCTATTGATCAAGTGGCACGTTCTCCTAATTATTTGTATATTTGTGCTTTGCTGTGGCTTCTCATCACTTTCCTGATGGAAAGAGAAGAATAAAAGGAACATGGAAAGGAAAAGTGATGTGAGGGAGGTGGGGAAAAAGCACAAAACATAAAGAGATACATCGTTCTGCATCCACGAAAGTATTCTGAACGATCTGCAGGGACATGCACATTTAATAACACCAACCCCCGACAGGATTTAGACATTTTACAAAAGCGACACCATTCTGCTTTCCTGGAAGAAATCAGAACGATTCGCAAGTATGAACAGAAGTAAATTCGGTACCTCATAAGGGATGCCAAACAATCTGCTAAAACCTTTTAGGGTAGAAACCGAAGGGATTCATTTACTCCAGACATAACAATGAACTCTTCTGACTATTGCTCCTTACCATATTGGGTGAGAAACGATAGACTATCCTTCAATTTTAGCTCACCATACACAGATTCAACCATGTATGGAGAACCAAAAACCCGGATACGTGGTTGCATCAATGCGGGACAGTTACATATCAGATTTACATTACACAAATCATAAAAATAATGCTCAGCGCGCTGAATGGTAGCCATGTGATGGTTGAGTTTTCTATGTCCAGTCAGAGCTCTGACCAGAATCCTGCAATGATGCTTGGCAAAATACAATATACATTTTTAACATTTTCAGATTCAAATCTGGTAAAAATACTGTTGTCTGAGCGCAAGTTTGCAAGCTGTGCCAGTAGCTGGCATGTTTGAAACGAAGCAGCCCTAGAACGAATCTAGTGCTCTATCCAACGGAAATATACCAGCTATAGCCAACTCGTTCGAGATATTTGATGATTGACAATTTCCAGCATCCGAGTTTTCAACGGTGGGTGAAATCCCAACTTCATCATCGATCTTATGTTTCACTGATCGGTGTTTGGACCAATTTTGGTTAAACAAGACAGTTCTATGTTTCGCATATAACATAAAAAACTAATTAACAGATAGTCTTCATGATCACATGCTTCGTGCTACATCGTTTTACACCAATTTTCTCTCAAATATAATTTTATGTTGAATTCAGATTTACAATCCCGAAGCAGATCCAATATGACCTACCAATATTGGTTCATATTACGTACAAAACATCTGTGATCCAATTAAACACAATGGGAATGACAGTATTGGAATGTTTAACCCGTTTTACCCCAATTTATATCAAAATCGTATTTCTGGTTAAACTTTCTTTCGCATACCGGAAGAAGACTGATAGCGGTTGATGAAAATCAATTGATATTACGAAGAAAGACCTAGACCTAGAAATAAGATTACGAATGGATTCAATGGCCGCACGAATCTTGTTATACCGTTTTACCCCAATTTATTTTATAAATCGTATTTCTGGTTAGACTTTCTTTGGCATACCGAAAGCAGGCTGATTGCGGTTGATGAAAATCGATTGATATTACGAAGAAAGATTCATTTTTTTTTAATTTAGCTTTGATCTACAATTCGGAAGCAGATCCAATACGAACTATCAATATTGGTCCATATTACGTAAAAAAACTTCAGCGATCCAAATACATTTTATGGTTTATAACTGTCATTGAAGGTTTTATAACAGTTTCATGGTAAATTTTTCCTGAATTCTGGAAGAAATCTGGTCGAATCGATTATTGATAAAACAGATTGGTTATATTATACTAACATTTTGTTGAAAATACGCAGTGGCTTAAGCACACGGAACCACCCGCAATCCCATTTCAACCAGAATATTAGTTGATTTTCTGAATTCGATTGGTTAAAATTTGGTACAACTAATCGATTGTTGTTTTATCAGATGAACAACTTTGCTTTCGCCGTTTTCCGATAGGTGCCTGTACCGACTGAGGCTGGTTAAAACACATACATGATAATGCCTTTAAAGTGAGTATGTACATTGCCTAACGAATTGTCATCGCCGTTTCAGTGACAGTTGTTCTTGTTTTCGTATTATTCACGCTCGAAAATGTCTGTTTATGTGCCCAATTCTCGCCATTTGCGGGAGGTTTAACTTTTCTGTTACAATTCGAAAAAAAATGCAGCTGAAGCGTATCGAATGCTTTCAGAAACTTACGGTTATGCTGCTCTTAGTAGAAGAATGTGTCGGGAGTGGTTTCAGCGTTTTAAAAGTGGTGATTTCGATGTCGAAGACAAACATGGTGGTGGAAGAGAAAAAACCTTCAAAGATGAATAACAATTTACTACGAGCTCTTAAAACCGGATGAAACCATCATCGAGAGGAGATCGCTACCGAACGCAACCGATGCGCCTTAGTCGCACGCTAAAAGAAAAGCGGCCACAGTATCAAGAGCGACATGACAAAGTCATCCTCCAACACGACAATGCTCGGCCTCACGTCGCAAAAGTGGTCAAAAAGTACCTGGAAACGCTGAAATGGGAAGTCTTGCCCCACGCGTCGTATTCCCCAGATGTCGCCCCTTCTGACTTCCGCCTATTCCGTTCGATGGCACACGGCCTGGCAGATCAACATTTTCAATCCTTCGAAGAGTTGGAAAAATGGATTGCTTCATGGATAGCGTCAAAAAAGGACTCCTTTTTTCGAGCCGGGATCCGAAAATTTCCGGAAAGATGGGAGAAAGTTGTCGCAAGCGACGGACAATACTTTGAATAATACATCTGTAAGCACTTTTTCGCAATAAAGCTCTAAATTTTGGAAAAAAACGGCGGAAGCAAAGTTGTACACCTAATAACTAAACTGTCATTTTTGTTTTTCGATTAGCAGAAACGATGGTTGAAACAACTAATTTAACTGTTTGAAAAAAAATGCTGTTAATTAGTGAGGACACATACCTTTCAATTTCAACAAATATTTTAGTTGAAATAACTGGTGTTGTTATTGAAACAAAATTCTGTTAGTTAAAAAATAAATCGGTTTTATTTGTTTTAGACATTGCAAATAGTTGAATCAACTCGAACAATGTTATTGATTTACGAAAATAATCAAAATATCCTTACTGATATACGTCATGATCAATTTGAAATAAGTTCGGTATGTTGAGATTCATGGAATAAATATCGTTGTTACAATATATAAACAGTACTTTATATTGACATGTAATATCATTAGGGCTGGGAAAACCACCGATCACTGCTGATTTCAAGTGATCTTAACCAAGTAATAAATTATCATTACGAAATCAGAACTGATCTGATATCTAAGTGATTTTGATTTTTGTATGATCATGATCATTCCAAATCGAGATTAGTAAAGATCTAAATTCTAAAAAAATACTTCTGATTCGATCGGAAATAATTGATGTAGAAAAACGTTTTTAATCAGCAAAAGTGTCCGGAGAGGCGAGTAAATTAGCGAAATTATTAAATTTACCTAAAATGAGTATTGAAAGATGATGCCTTCAAACGGTTGAACTAAAGTCATGCACTGATAATTTTAGTCAATTTATATGAGCTTGGGTGCATCAACCGCTGGGAATTGGAATTTTGCGACGGCAATTCAAACGCGCCATTCAATCGCAGCGCGTTCTGTGTGTTTGAAACCCTTCGCTCCTGTTACTTTTATAAATTAAATTCATGTTATTTATTGCGTTTTATTGCTAATGCATGAACATCATCATCGGTATCAAACAGCTGGAAGTAAAACAGTCTGCTGGAAGTAAATCAATGATCGAATTCGAAGCATAAAATTTTTGCGCATACCTGAAAGATTACGAGATAATCATTCACTAACATTTTCTAATTTGTCAACAAATCTTTTTCATCTTAAACAAGGTTAACTTTATCACAACACCGCTGTTAGATTAACACTTGTCATAAATTTCTCAAATCGAATGAACACAATTTCACCAAACGCTTTAACCATCGATGTTGTTTTCATTGACATTTTGAAGCGACGCGAACAGATTTCAACTAAAACAGTTGTTGATTTTGCATTGCGATTATTGTTTTGCTTTCAACTGTCTCCGGCATTTGACAGCATTCAAAACAACATATTTTTCAACTACTTGAATATATGCAAATCAAAAACCATATTGGTTGAATCAAAAAGAAATTAGTTAAATCAACTATCGAAAAAATCAAAAACTGCGATATCGCAAAATCTCCGTGCAGCTCGTTGAACATTTTCGTAGTAACATGATCAATACCTTGATTTGAAAAATTATAAAAAAAATTTAAGTGAAAAAAATTTTGTGGTCGATCGTGTGGAATCGAATGTCGCAAACTTTAGTCTCTAATTGCTTCAAAACACAGTTTTTGCATTTAAACTGAAAAAAAACATGTGATTCAGTACAGTTAAAATTATTGCAATTACCGAAAACCAATGTCATATGTTATATCATATCGTGTGGTTCAATCAATTAGACTGGATATGTTGCGGATTCATCGGAAGAGATATGTGTATTCCGTTGTAGACTTTTCCATCTGAGACGATTTACTGCACGTAAAAAAATGAATATTTCATCTGTCTAATTATGAGTAAATTAACAGTAATGCTTAGTTAAACCAAAAACATGTTCTTGTAACCATAATATGTTATGATAAGAAACAACAACTGTAGTGTTGCAATTTTGTGATTGATGAGTTTTCTAACTGAACGATGCCAAAGCCAAATAGAATTATCCGAAATAGGCCAATTGAAATCTAGAAGCCCACGTAAATATGGACGCTTTTTTCTCTAACTCGAAACTTTTACAATGAATACAAAATAATTTTTGGAATTTAAAATTTAAAATTTTGTGCAGTAGAATGGATACCATCGCCGCACAGAATGGTACAACAAGTTATTCTTGTAAAATTTTGAAACATGGTATTTATAGTGCAAAACATCAACGGAGACACTGTTTTTCATATCGTTTAATTATACCCGGCTTAACCTAGTTAAGATCGTTCACCGGACGTAGACACTTTGATTCTGATATGCTGATGATTGCTCTCAGCGTATAGTCGTATCTCTATACCAATTGTAACAAGAGGTTGTACTGGAATGTGGACAATAACCATTGTTATAGTAGATTGCATATTGGCATATTTCTTATCCAAGCATTGCGTAAAACGTGACATCCATCGGCCTGGGAGCTTAATGATGCATAAAATTATATAGTAACGCACTTTGACTTCCGGTGAGCGGTAAGAGCCCATCTTTTGAATCAATTGCTGCAGGGTGCTCTTAAAATGGAATTTCTCTAAAAGCTTTACCTGCCAGCAATAGTATTTTTTAGTCGTTTTATTCCATTTAAACAGGCATACAATCGTCATTCGGAAACCTTTTAAGTCGTTGCATGAAATGCTATGTACGGGGGATCAATAAATTTTTGGCAATGACCACGCCGCCGTTTCGATTTTGCGCAAGATTTTCCGTAAGCTGTTGGATAATCTCAAAGATTCTATTTACCAAGTAAAAAAAACATACCCATTCCGCATGTCTTGTTGAACATGCCAGCCACCGTGCCAATGGCTCAATGAAAGACGAATCGGCATCGGGTGATATAGGATTCGATGCAGTCGAAGGAGGTTCGTGCCGCTGCCGCAGGTGGTAGCCTATAAATTGAAATATTTAATTGTACTGCTGATCTCACAACCAACATTATTGCGAATGGCTACACCACACCACAGTCTTCATTGCTTCCACTGTCCGCTGCTCGACGACGAGCTACGCTTCGAAATTGGAACACTTTTTTTTGTTAGGCCCAAATACGATCCATGTTCGAGGACTTTGAACGATTTAGAAGAGAATCGTTAAAGCGCCTGCGATTTGTATATCTTGATGGAGTATTTCGGCAAATCTTGCTGCCAGAACTGTAATTGTCTAAATCGCTATAATCAGCAGCAGTAACAGTTATGGTAACGATGGATAATGATTATTGCCACCCAGGGCTTCTGACCTGCCAGGAAAAGAAACATGTTTTGTAACCTGCGCCGAAACGATTGTTTTCACTAGTGAAAATCAGTTAAATACATTACAATCATAACTGAAAGTTTCAAAATAGAAGTTAGGATTTACTGATTCTGTTTGCCATAAAACAACAGGCAACAACTAATACGACGTAACTCGCAAAGACATTACATGAATCTTTAGCTATTAGCACACTGGACAAATGCCGGGAATATTATAAAATCATATTGATATAAAATCAGATGCCGGAGACGTATTCTAGTTCAGATTATACCGTATTATTCGCACTTTGCGGATTCAATTATCGGAAGACTTACGATATGTAGGAGATGCGCATGATTTTGTGTAACTGAGCTAATTTTGTTTTTAGCCATTTTTTCCATAATGGCATAAAATATTTACTAAATACTAAAAATTTCTTGTATGTGCTCTATGAATCATCGTCTCTTTTCAGAGGCGAGTTGCTGTAGTAAACTTTAAATTTTATTTTTCGTTCACGCACTCACAAAACGTGGTGGCCATTGAATAACATTTTTCACGTGACAAAATTGTCACTACACGGAAAAACCCGCGATCGTAGAACAACTAAATTATTAGTTATTTGTCAGTTTTTGGATGATTAAGATTTGGTATAACTAATCGATTGTTTGTTTTTTCAAACTGTATTTTTTTTATTTATCATGCTGGCAGCTTAGCAATGACATCTACAATAAACGAGCGATGACACACACTAGAAACGGGTGATGAAACGTTTCAATGAACTGAGCAATAACATACATGCTCTCATTTGCATTTCTGAAAAAAGATTCTAAAACTTTCGGATCTAACTACTGACTTTCTGAATTCGGAACTGAATTGAGAATCTGTATTCTGGTCCACCCAAATTTTGAACATAATTTCAGGTTTACAATATAGTTTCAGAATTCAGCTGCAGAATTTAGTTCCAAATTACAGGTTCACAAAATTAAAACTGCACAGCAAAACATTATGAAATCTACAGGTGACGCAAATCCACATATGACACAATTCATAAGAACGTAATCCGTGAAACGACTGAATTTTACAAGAATGATATAAATATACGTCTAACAAACATCGCCTTTCAAGCAAGCGTGTAAATTTACACATTTTAGCACTAGAAAATATGTCAGAATGCATTAAATATAAGTTAGTGTATGACTCTGAAACTGAAGCCTAATTCTGGTTTCTGCCATTGATTTCTTAGCTATATTTTAGAACTTACTTTATATTCGGAATTTGAATCCAGAACTCTGATTTAGGATTTCAGATTCAGAAATCTGGAACAAAATTCATGATATAAATTTTTGATCTTGATCCAGGAATTAAATTTTGAACTGACTGCTGAACCAAAATTGAACCTCAGAATTCAGTTTCATAATTTAATTATTGAACTCAGTTTCTAAAAATAAATCCTACATTCAGTTTCAGAATTCATTCCCAGAATTCAGATCCTGAATACTGGAACTAAATTCGGAACTTGGATTCTGAAACTAGATTTGGGAACTAAATTCCGATCCTTCATTCAGTTCTTGAACTGAAAATGATTCTGAAAATGAGTTCAGATTCATAAGTATAGAACTAAACTCAACGATCTGGGTTCCGAGCCTGAAATTTATAACTGATTTCTGAGCGTGTTCCTTATTTCGAATTTAGTACTTAAATTCAGTTTGGAGTTTGGTCCAGAACTTTGTTTCTGGTTTAGATAAATAAATAAGTCATATTTTATTATAGAGGATCCGTTGCAAATCCGTAGCGAAGCAGTAAAAGTTGCAAAATTCACTATATTCGGAAGTGTGAAAGAAGCATACCAGTTTTATTCGCATTCACGTCCTTCAGTTATGTCTGTGACCAGAGAT
Source organism: Malaya genurostris (assembly GCF_030247185.1). Classification (NCBI taxonomy): domain Eukaryota; kingdom Metazoa; phylum Arthropoda; class Insecta; order Diptera; family Culicidae; genus Malaya; species Malaya genurostris. The sequence goes on along the minus strand of NC_080571.1, from coordinate 242,281,560 downwards.
GGCATTTCTCCAGAGTGATACACGCTGGCGTCAGATTCTTGTCCACACCGAGGATGCAAAATACGAAGCATCGCACAAAGAGGAAAGCGCACTTTTTCTCAGTGTCGAATAGACAGCATTTGAGTGTGTGCTTGTGGTTAAAGCAGCTGGCGCGAGTGAAACACATTCTCTTCGCATGAATCGCTCACACGCGCTCTCGTCTAAATACACCCAAGTGACCACTGGCGCGTGATGGTGAGCGAACACTTCTGTGAACTTCAATTAATAGAGAGTAGATCTGGCCTTGCTATGAAAAATTTGCAAGGAAAACCGAAAATTTTACGATAAATTGTTTTATTTTGCTGATTTTGCGTGTCCACGCTTCTTCTACGCAAACCATACAGCAGAGTGCTCACCGGCGTATACACCTCTGTGAAAGTATCTGCATCCACCTCAGAGAATTTATTAGCTAATGCTCTAGCACTTTGGTGCGATTCAATGGAAGAGGTAAATGGAAATAAACAAACGCGCTCATGATGCGTGCACACTTTATACAACAGTGGTGTATATATGTGAAAGAGAAGAGCTCTCGTTGAAGTTGTCAGTGCGAGGGGAGAAATTTTGCTTGCTCTTCGTTACACAGAGGAGATGGACATCTCTGTCTGTGACATTACCCATCCGCCTTTTACTTCACCTGTAAAATAGCTCACTGGTCAGTAACGGATGAGTCAAGTCATTAACCGATGAAAAGAGGTATTAGAGATCCCCTTTAGCAAAATACAAGAACTATCACGGCACATTTAGCAGCAATTTTAAGCACTTTTAATTACATTGAAATGAAATTATAAACATTTATTCTTCAGAAATATTCATTCAATGCATGAAAACATTATATTTTAACTAACTTTTATATTCTTTTGCATACTTGCACTTATATGGTACGGCAAGTACATACATAACTGGTATAAATAATGCAATTTTTTTGTGAAATGAAGAGAATTTTACTTTTACTATTGTCTGTCTAAGTTTAGTCTCAATGATTGTGGAAAAATCAACTTATATGTTAGTTAAATCAATGATATTTTAATTGAAAAAACCAGGGTGTAGGAGGACAAAAAAAATGCTGCCGATGAGATATTTAATTTGAACAACCCGGGAATTAAATCGTCATATCATGACTTGTTATTTCTAGACTGTTATTGTGACACCTTATATTTTCTTGGTATGTCATTGAAGGAGTCAAGAAATAGTATAATAGCTGTTGATATTTTTCTCTAGCTTTGATATAACAATGGCCGAATTTATGATTTGGTTATTGTTTTCTCATGCGGGGTTTCAAACAAAATAATGTCAAGTTTTCTCATAGGAAAATTTAGTTTTAATAATCAAATCTAATTTTGGTTTGCTAATCATTTTATCCGGTATGAAACTTAACGACAGCAAGCAAAAACAAATGAAATCAGGTTCATGCTATTCTGAATTGTCTCTTTTCATTTTAAATTTGGATGATATTCATAACCTAACGAAATTTTTTCTAGGAAATGTTTTCTAAAATTGTACCAGCTGTTAGAATTATCGTTAAAAGAAAACCATCCGAAACAATTTTTTTTAGCATAATTCATTACCTACACAGTAAGAAGAGCTTCGGTGTAACAACACGCAATATTGACAACGTTACATAAAAACACAATGGATTTATAATGGCCATATTTTCAAGTACAAAAAGACAGACGAAGTAACCATATACATGAAAGCAAGAAGTATGTAATATTTTAGGAATTTTTAATTGAGAAGCAAGACTTCTGAGAGTATTTAAAATTTGTCAATGAGATTTCATTGTTGTGTATCTTTCTTTAGCTACTGTTTTTTCAATGTCATGAGCATTTTATTTTCACAGTATTTTTTAGTTATTTCATTATTACAAATTTTTTCTGCGTGTACCGAAGCAAATCATTCGTTCTAAAGCTGAACTTAAAATTTTCTCGCATCCTCAATAAAAGAAACCAATCCAACAGCCTCATTTTCAATATTTTACTGTCTCATTCGTAAATGACCGACACCAGTACAAACGAAGAGAGACGAAGAATTTTCGTTTCTCACTGAAAAAAAGAGAGTATAATTGCCAACGCCACTCTTTCCTCTATGACAAGACGAAACCAAACTAACGTCTGCAGGGAGCATCAGCAGAATTTCAATTCTCATTATTTCATCAATGTATTGAAAATCTGTGACGCTTGGCTATGAAGAGTGACTAAAATATGACAAATCGAAGTGATTACACCCCAGAACCTCTTTGGAAATCAAAACTACTACAAATTCGAGCACCAACAGGTAAAAGTCATTGTGAAACCTTTTTCTGTCATTTTCGATTCTCAAAGCTTCGGTTGAATACCGACACTGCATATTATGGGATTTTCACTGAAAACCCCAATTAACTGAAAGGGCAATTAAATGAAAAAACACAATTTTGAAACTACTGTTCAGCTCATGTCATTGACTGGACATGGTTTTCGTTCTTATAGTTTTCAAGCGAAGCTGAGAGTGATTTCTCGTCATTTTCGTCTATTTGAGTCAATGAAAATGACTTTTATAGGTTCTGTTCTAAAGCATGTTTGAATGACGAATACCACGAAAAAGTGTTTAAAAAGACACTAATTCCGGAAACTAATTTGCATAACATTAATCATTCGTGTTTTATCATCGTATAACTAGGGACGATTCTTATTACTTATTACTTAAACTTTCAATATAGCTCTTGTTAATAAGTTTACTGTATGCGTGATGATATGTACATGAAAAAAAAACAATGTAGAAATTACAAAAAAAAATCCGATTTCCATTTGATTAATTTCAATGAGAGGATGTTTCTCAAAGTCTTAAACTATATTAATCATCGAGCTCCCACATGCAATTACAGCTTCTACAGACTTTCGGAACGTTCGGTAGGTTGTAATAATGTAGCCTGGATTAATTTCTCTCTAGGTACAGGTCAAACATTTTCTGAGACTCACTGTACTCGGGTGGCGTTCAGAACAGGCCTAACTGAAATAAAACGGAGGAATAAGATTGGGGCAGGATAACGGTCACATATCCTTCTCTTAGAACAGCATATGTTTCGTCAACCACTTCTGAGTGCAGTTCGAGAGGTGGTATGGAGCTTAATCGTTCAAAATTAGTTTTTAACGTTTTTGAACTGAAATTCGGGTCAGTTCCGAATCGGATTCTTGTATCAGGTTTGTTTATACGCCCGTTGCTAAGTGCGAACCCAACTTACCCTCGTTCAGTTTCAGGTTTTTCAAACTTAGACGATATAAGTAAACCGTTCTTTTTTCTACACAGCCTACTATGATATGAGTTATAGCTTACGTGCGTAATTCTAACGAATTCGTAGCTCTTATTTTGCTAAATATTTAAATTATCGGTTATTATTCAAATATAAATTTGGATCTTCGCAAAATTTAACGTCAGTTGATAGCGAAAATGCTCGATGAACAGTTTTAGGTGTGCACACAAAAAAAAATTGAATAATACCACCTTAATTCCTCATACGATTTAATTCACAAAGACTTAGATTAGCTTGAATTTTACTGGTTTCGACTGTAACTTGCATTATGCTAGCAGGTGCGACTGTTTGAATTTAAATGCACCTTCTACCAACCAAGCAGATGTATGCTTCTGTGGCTCAGTCGATTAACAGACGTACATGCGATCCAATGATTCTCGGTTCAAATCGCGGCGGTTGATATCATCAGTATTCTTTTTTTTATTTCAACGAATTTCATGTCTTGGAGTTATAGACACAATATTAAATGTTCTTCCACGTGAATTTGCGTGAACTGCGACGCTCCATTTATGTGCATCTAATAAGATGTAAAATCACAGGGATTTTTTAAGTGTGTACACTCCAAAAAATTTTGAATTTGCAGGTGACTTAATTCCTCATACGATGTAATTCATAAAGACCTAATTTGTCAAATGACGGAAAATTTTATTTGTAATGACTTAATGTTCGAATAGCTTGAATTTTACTGGTTTCGACTGTAACTTGCATTCTGCTAGCAGGTGCGACTGTATGAATTTAAATGCTCCTTTTACCAGCCATGCAGATGTGTGCTTCTGTGGCACAGTCGATTAACAGACGTATTTGCGATCCAATGATTCTCGGTTCAAGTTGCGGCGGTGTTGCTTTGCTATGAATATTCTTTTTTTTTATTTCAACGAATTTCATGCATGGAGTTTTAGACTCAATATTAAATGTTCTTCGACGTAAATTTGCGTGAACTGCGACGCTCCATTTATGTGCATCTAATAAGATGTAAAATCACAGGGTTTTTTCTAAGTGTGTAGCTACGAGGCGTCTGGTTTATAGTAAACCAAATTCTGTTTGATTTATCAAACTTTCCCATAGCAACTACATTATGTCGTATATTTTTATCGGACGAACGATAGAAACAAAATTTTGTCAATTATTGGGTGTGACTTGTGGATGCTTACTTGCGATATAAAGACACACGAGTAAATGCATATTTTTACAATTGATTTTATACAAGATACATGCATATTGAATTGTTTTTACGTTTCGACATATGTAATTTGACGTATCTGCTTGAATGGCTGGTTTTGTTTGACTCAGATATAAGTCATTCGTGTAAAATTCAATAATTTAACGCGAATATCGTTTTAAATCGAGTCATGTGTGAATTAACGTCACTTGTAATTTTCATTCTTATTTGCTGTCTAATTAAATGATTATTTAACGTCATAGCTAATTAAATCATATGATTCTATAGGAGTTGTCAGTTCTAGTGCGGCCCTGTAGAGTTTTCGCAAATCCGACAGCTTCTTTTAGGCCCAAGGTCGGCAGTCCGTACAGGTGGCAACTCTAATTGTACAATAAAACAGGGTCCTTATTTATTGGAATGCTTTACTCAATATTAAGAGGAGAAATTTAGATTGCTCGACATGTTTTGAACGGCGGATTATCTTATTTATTCGAATATTATTCTGTATTTGCTACAGTAATCGTAACAGAATTCCATGACACGCAAAATCTCTTACGATTATTGGCAACAATTGATACCGCCACAGAAACGATCGCCATCGACTGTGAAAGCTACAAAAAGGTGTAGAAAGAACGGAGAACGAAAAATAAAAATTTTCGATAAAATAACACGTCGAAAGAAAGCAAACAACATTTCCAGACCATAACATTTAATGAGCCTCGAAATGGAGTGAGAGACGACGCGGGGTGGCATACGTATGTTGTACGTACGAATCTAATGCACTTCACTCGACCAGTGGGTCTTCGAAGCGAACTCCGTACGTTCATCACTCACCTCGGGGCAGAGAGCCAATTCCAATGAGTAAGGCGATGAGTGTAAAACATTAAATGCCCTCGCAGTATTCATCTTTTGGTTGCAGGCAGGATCCAGTCTTTTGTATGCACCAACAATACCAGAAAGTTTGAACAAAAAATGGACTGATTTTTTTTTACCGATAGCCTCTCGATATTGATAGTTCCGCGACGATGTGTGATGTAAGTACAGCAATGAAAACTTTAATCACATTGATACCGCAGCTATGATTGCATATGAGCTGAGAATAGGCGAAAAAATAAGAAGCAAGCGAAATGAGTTCAAATGGTAGTAAAGGAAACGTTAAATTACATCTAATTGGTGCCGCTTTACACCGCCTTTGTTGTACATATTACGACAACGTGAGCAAAAATTTGGCCACGATGGTGGAATCACGACCGATATTGCAGCTCTCGTTCATTATGTGGGTTTGAACTTTATTGGAAACGGTTACGTTCTGAAAATTGCGGACGAAGGCTGAACAGTTATCAATAAATGATGGTCGGTTTATTGTATCAATCATTACAGCACAACATTTTTTTCGTTTGTCGAGTATTTTGTGTATGAATGAACAATTCCGATGGTTTACCTAATCTAGAGTGAATTCCAAATTTACTCCTCTTACTTTAAAAGATTGACCTTGTATTTTACTGATGGAATGGCAAAGGCGAGAGGAACGTGAAATCGAGGGCGTTGAAAAAATGTCAGAAAGCAAGATTGCACGAGTTAGCAATGCGAAATTCGTGTAATCATTATAACGTGTGAATGAATTTTACAGGTGGCCTAATCTCTCATACGATGCGTTTCATTAAAACCTAGTCTGTCTAATTCCATTTGTAATGACTAGATTGGATTGGACTGAATTTTACTGGTTCCTACTGTAATTTGCATTTGGCTAGCAAGTATGAATTTATATACACCATTTATTAGTCAAGCTTCTGTGTCGAATCAAGTCGCCGCTGTAACTCTCAGTATTTTGTTTTAATCTCAATGAATTTCATATCATGGAATTTTCCACCCACACAATATTACATGTTTTTGTACGTAAATTTACGTGAATAACGACGCTTCATTTAAGTGCACCATCAAGGAACTGTGCACACTTAAAAAAATCCTGTGATTTTACATCTTATTAGATGCACATAAATGGAGCGTCGCAGTTCACGCAAATTTACGTCGAAGAACATTTAATATTGTGTCTAAGACTCCATGACATGAAATTCATTGAAATAAAAAAAAGAATACTGATACGCCGCGACTTGAGCCGAGAATCATTGGATCGCAAGTACGACTGTCAATTGACTGAGCCACAGAAGCATGCATCTGCTTAGCTGGTAAAAGGTGCATTTAAATCCATACAGTCGCACCTGCTAGCAGAACGCAAGTTACATTCGAAACCAGTAAAATTCAAGCTCATCTAACATTGAGTCATTACAAATAAAATTTTCCGTCATTTGACAAATTAGGTCTTTATGAATTACATCGTATGAGGGATTAAGTCACATGTAAAATTCAAATTTTTTTGGAGTGTGTTAACCCACAAACCTAAGCAGTTTTATACTGAGACTGCATTCTTTAAATTTTATACTAATATATTTCATTTAAAAAATAAAATTAAATAATTGTTCTTAGGCCTTATTGTGTACTTTTCTTGGTTGTTGTGTTCGGCAAAGTGGCAGAGGACCTAGTGCTTCTAAAATGTATGTTCTGGACAATTCTGGAAGCGATGAGTTGAAGGTTTTTTTTAAATTGCACAATCAATCAACCAATATGAACTATCATTGATTCGATTGTGTGAAAGAAGCATGAAAGCTTTATTTGTATTCACGACATCCAGTTGTGTCTCTGATATTACCCACCCGCTATTTTTACTTCTAGAATATTGTTGAAAATGTAATATCTGGTAATTTTATCCAAGAAACCATTTTAATAATGATAGCCATTAGCTTACTATGTGGTAGTTTTGCCTAAATGTTTGTAAAAGTCATATTTAACTTTTTTCACATTTGACTTTTATAAAACAAATTATTGCTCTTTTATAAATCCAGAAGATACTTTTTATACAATATTGTTGAAGTCAAAAACTCTATCTACCTCTAATTAAAACGGTGAATTTTTATCGGTCTTCACACACCTATTGGAACATGGTTGATCATAAAACCGAAAAGTTTACGATATGATCCCAAAATGATGAAAGGACTGAAACTATATAAACATTATTTCGCACAACTTTTAACACTCCAAATACCAAGCCTAAAAAAAAGTTGGAACGGTAACTTTGAGCTGTCATAGCTCAGCTTGTTTTCAACGAATTTAAATTTTTTAAAATTTTCTGTAAAATCCAAGTTTCAGTTTTTTTTGTAAATTTTGTTCATAATTTTCAACTAAAATAATAAAAAAATATATGTCATAAAATTTCAAAGTTTTGATTTGTTTGTTTGGCTAATTTTTCCGATAATAGAAATTCTCTGTATTTGTACCAAATTTCTTGATATTCTTTGAACGGATATATAATTTTGGTCATCAATACATTGTTTCTGTAAATAATTACAATATTCTGAATCAAAAAATGTACATGTCATCGCTTTAATTTTTGAGTTACATACAAACATGTGAAAAAAATGAAAAATTCATATATAGTTATAAATTCATCGAATTTTTAATGTTTTCTTTTGATTGTGCAGGAATGGTAGTTGAGCGAAAATTGTAGCTGGTATCACTAGCAATCGAATGATGTGTAAAAATATATAGGTCATCGCTTTGAATTTCGAGATATTTACGATCATTGTAAAAAGTCTCACCTTTTCTTAGGCCATCTATCTACAGTTTTCATTGTAACTTTGGGTAGACAACCCTATTTTTCGTTTTTTTTTTGTGCATTATATTTCTGGAAGTAGTACCTTTCCAATGGTGAACAAATTTTGAAGATCGGTTGACTAACAACAAAGTTATGACTCGGTAAAATTGAGGTTCTCAATATCCGATTCGCGATGCAGGTGCCGCATGAATGCAGATAGGGCACATTTTGAGCTTAAAAAAAACTTGGAACGGGAAAAATCAGATTTTCATTAGTTTTTCCTAAACGATCGTCAATAATGATATACTTAAAATAATCTACAAACTTCACAAAATTCGAGGGTGTAAAATTTATCGAAATTGGTCAAGTAACATCTGAGCTATGATAGCTCAAAGTTACCGTTCCAACTTTTTTTGAGGCTTGGTGCTTCGCGTAACTTTTGTAGGCTTGGTATTAGGAGTGTTAATTAATTAAAACACACAAAAATAGAGAACGAAAACAATGGGGTTCCAAATCTCGAGATACCTTTATGAGCGTGAAAAAATTGATACCGTTTTCGAATGGATTCTCTGCTGGTTTTTACATTTGAATATGTATGTTTTAAGAATCCGTTAAGAGTTTCAAGTTGAAAATTATGTGTCTGGATGAGTCCCACTTTTTTGTCCGGTTTAGCACCGCACAAACAATAACTGGATTCAGTCCGAAAAAAAACTTTTAAAAACAATTACTAGACCGTCGTTACGATGCATAGAAATCAAACATACCCAAAAATTCAGACAATAGTACAAAAATCAGTAAAAAATGAACACGTTTTTACATGAACACGATTGACGCCAAACCGAATTGAATCAGCGTCATCCGGCTAACTGACACATGATAGCGCGTCTACAAAGTCGAAGAACCTAAAATCTAAATGGATCGAAATAAATGCTGATTTATAAGATACAGGATGGGCCATTTGACATACCGCGTTGGAAGTGTCATTTCAAGACAATTTTACCATGGAACAGTACACACCAAAAAAACACGCTGAAATTGTTCAACTTTACATTCAAAACGAGGCCAACTTTTGGCGAAAAATCATCATATTAGACGAGGTACATTTCACGTAAATTATTAATAAGCAAATAATACGAAAAAATATTGGTTCTATGCCACTGAAAACCCTCACTTAATTGAGGAGGAACAACTTCTATACAACCAGTTTTGTGCGGATATGGTGATTGGTCCCTATTTTTTCCAAAACGATTACGGAGCAACGAAAACTGTTAATGGCGATCCTTATCGAGCCAAAATAAATGAGTTTGTGATGCCCATTGTTCGTGAAAATAGTTTGAATGGATACTGGTTTGAACAGGACGGTGCAACATGCCATACAGCACGACTAACAATTGATTTGTTACGATCGTTGTTTCCCGGACGATTCATATCGAAAAACAGTGATTTTGACTTGCCCTCGAGATCACCCGATTTAACACCACCAGACTTTTTTGTGGGGCTTTTTGTAATGAAAGGTCTACGCTCATAATATGCTAAGAACAATATCTCAACTCAAAGACAACATACGACGTGAAATCGTCGCCATATCGACCGATAAATTGGCCAAAACGATGAAAGACACCGAAAAAAGGGCACATTTTGTATTCAAGGTCAAAGGTGACCATTTATGCGATAACACTTTTTAAAAAAATAGCTGTAATATATCTCCTTGAACCGAAGTAAAATATAATCGAAATGAAAATAAATAATGGTGTTTTTTCATATATTTTGTTCAAAAACAAATGGTTCCACTATAAATGTATTTAGGCTGGCCGGTTTAACCCCATGTCCGGTTTAACCCCGTGTCCGGTCTAGCCTCGATCACCCTTAATAATTTCTTCAGTTTTGGAAGTGGTTTGAACCCCCAAGAACCTCCCCCCTGCATACGCGCTTGAATATGACCATGCGAGATTCCAAAAATTTTACCATTAACAAACAAATAAATTACAAACAAATGAATGTGTCTGATTTTAGGGGCTGTCTATAAAAGACGTCACTCTTTTTTGACGATTTTTGACTCCCCATCCCCCCTTTGTTACAAATTGTCACAGAACCAAAGACCCCCCACCCTCCTATGTCACATGTCACGAATTCAAAATAAATAAAATTCATCTCAATAACCACTCAATATGTATGACAAACCATACAAATATGAGGGAAAAATCGATTTATTACATGCTGTCATTAGATTAAAAAATATTCCTAAAACTACAAAATCATCGGAATTATTTTATTAATATCAATTATATAAATTAACAAAAGTATTTGGTTGGAATTGATGAAACATCTAAATGATGAAAAAATCATAATTTTTACGATTAATTTTCAGAATTATCGTTTAACAGAATAAATTCAAATGTTTTGCATGACAAAAACCATCCTTCGAACAACATTTTGAAATTTTTTCGTGGAAAAATATTGAGAAATAAGTCGCTGAAGAGTTATTTTTGAAGACGCTTCTAAATAATCGTGATTTGCGGTGTCCACTGTATCTCAGCGCAGGCTAATCAGAAGTGAACAAATCAAAGTAGTATAATTAGAGTAGAAATTTTTCTAGACCCCAACGTTTTCGTTTGATTTTTTTTTTAATTTTTTTGAATTTTTGGGGGTTGTTCAAAGTGAAAACTACGATTTTTCACGAGAAAATCCGCCATTTTGAAGCTGTAAAACCACCCCAAAGTAACAAACAACAAAAAGGAAAACGTTGGGGTCTGGTTTTTTATATGTAGAAAGTGTGTGCCAAATTTGAACAAAATTGGTGCAATAGTTTTTGAATTACGATGGACACGGACTTTCAAAAGTCCTTCCCCCCCCCCCTCCCCCGTTAGTTAAACGGTTTGGAATCAGGAATCAGAACAAATTGGCTCAAATGGCACGTTCCCCTTGATATTTGGAGATTTGTGCCTTTTACACGTTTTCCTATAGAATGTAAACGTTTATTGTGGAAATTTTTTCAGGAAATAGGGCAAAGCAGTAATATAATTAGGTATTTCAAAAATGCGCTAATTGAAAATATTGGACGTCACATTCCAAAACCCTCTCCCCCCTGTCACAAAAGGTCACATTTCATGAAACATCCCCCTCCCCCTTGACGTCTTTTATGGACAGCCCCTTAGTCTTCAATCTTGATAATGCTAATCATGTTAAAAGCGGAAAATCAAAGAATAAGATTTTTATGGTAGCTAGCAGTTCATCTTTAAAAGCGATGAAAACCTCATTCCTTAACACGACTTATCATTTCTGATACCGCTGGCTAAACCGATAATGCGTTTTTAATTTGTGCGTGACTTTTGAGGTAAATTCGGCATTGAATATCGGATAAATTAAATGGTCTCCTTCCACTAGCATCAGGCGACTGTGCGAAAAAAAGGCAATTAGTCCTCATATAAAATCACGTTTTTATGACCATATTTCATGATTTCACAGATCTTCGGTTTGATATCGTATTTAACGAAACGGAAAAGAGGTCGCATAAAAAATTGAGCCCGAATGGAAATCCCGAAACAGTTTTTACTTTTATTAAAATCGGATTTTAGAACTGGACGGTTTGACATTATCTTTCATTTTAATTTATCTAGATACTGTTCCAAATTTTGTCGAGGTCTGCATAATAAGGTTTGTGGTGTGAGCGGCGACGGACATCCGGCTAGCGGTGATCAGTCGAAACCGGCGGTAAATGCGAGTAGCATGGAAGTTGTTCAGTTTCAACTATCGATTGAAGGGTGATATAACACCCTTTTTCGTGTCTACATATTGTTGCACCGTCGGCGAGGGTTATATGTTGGCAAGGCGCAGTTCGAAGGCGCTTGTCAGATTTGCATATTAAGTTACTTCTGCATGGTAGCCAAGAAGACAAGAGCTGCAGCTTAGTGCGGCTCTTTCCGGTTGTGAAAACAATGAGAAGAAGTAAAACGGTTAGAGTTATAATTACTAATTAAGAGAAATCAGCTGGTTGGGTACTGGACACAGAAAAAGAGATAGAAGCGTGGAGTGATGAAAATCACCGAAGAAGACAACAATCAGCCAATTAATTCGTCATTGTGTTTGGTGCATAGTTTACCGCTTTGTGATGTTAATACAAACCAAATTTCTCTAAGAACAGGCTTTACTAATGCATTTTCCTCTTTCCTAAATCTAGATAAAATTTGTCGGTGTCGGTGTTTCGTACGAAGATCGGTGTGTTCTGGCTACGACAGTTGTAAGACCGGTTGCTGGCTGTGGTGATCTAGAGGAAAATCTTTTTTGGAAGAGATATACAGTGAATTAAAGTGTGTAGCGTACAGCAAGGTAGTGAAATCCATTTTTTTAGTAGAATCAGAAACCGGAACCCTCTGGGCAGGCCCCTTAGTTTTCGAGCTATCCGGGTGTTGCACATAAAACTTCAATCGTAGAACCTCCCCTCTATCGATAATGGCCTTTTTAAGGGCCTACTACTGTTATGCACTGTTGGTGCTCTACTTTGGGGCTCTGGTCCAGAGTGGTGCACCGGTCCGGCCAGGGACGGGTAACCCTTCGCCACGGCTTCCACGCACCAGCGCCAGTCAGCTGTCAGCACAAAACAACAACACAACCGGGGTGCGCAATTTGACTGCTAAGAACCTCACTGCTCAGCAGGGACGTGGGAACTACAGATCAAGGTAAGTTTGCAAGACTACACAAGTGTGCGCTTTCAAGCGCACTATTGAAAATTTACCGCATTATTTTGCTATTGTGCAAAGGAAGGTGTGAAATTATGCGAGCGACTGCCGAAGAAGGTTTTTGCGAGGTTGTGAGAACAAACCAAATGAAACAAAATTGCGGCCCTTCGAGATTTTGGAACGCAATTCGAAGGTATTGAAATCGACGAATTTTCGATAATGTATGTTCTTAATTTTGACCAAATGAAAACAATGTTCGTACAGTTCAAGGTTTGTGATTTGAATAATTACTTTTTCACACATGCTTATGAGTGCGATTGATCATTACCGTGTATGGCATTCGAAGGTCGGCTTCCAAAGTTCGCAGTGTTAAATCGTTGGATATTATCAGTAAATAGATTTTTTGTTTTGCCTTTCTCAGGGTCGAATGTCGTATACCATTCGATTAAGAAATATGCTATATAATTGTCGCATGTCAAAAAAATGTTACGAATTCAAATTTCATCATACTATGCTACAATAAGTTCCAACGTGATTTTCTGGTAACCTAATTCATGTGCTGTGAACCATTTCGTGATTAATTTTAACTTTTGGTTGAAATCTGACACTCGAGTGATTATTTTGATGTTGTCAAAAATAACCCTGCTCGAAAACATGGTTATTTTTGACAGATCGATGGCTATTTTCCGACACTGAAAAAAATTTTGCAAAGAAAATTCTGATATCAATTCTTTAGTCAAAATTATTCCCAGTGCAAAATAAACCCAAATAACTTTCCTTTCGTCAAACTTTGAAATGGGCCGCAGTTTTAGTTAAATTTAATTACTCGACGCAAAATAACCACTCAAGTGTCAGATTTCAACCAAAAGTTAAAATTAACCGCGAAATTGTTCACAGCCTTACAATATATTCGCATTGACTGTTTTTGGTTGGAAACTGGTTGATTCAACGAAATGTGACAATGAAAAGTTAAGGGGCGGGTAGGGTCTAACACGTTTGAAAAATCATTTGTTTTTTTTCTTTGTATTTTCTTATGGTAAAACATTTCAAGAATTTCCTGTGAAATTTTCAAGCCTATCGGAACAAAACTCTGGAAGTTATGGGCCTTTTTTTTGTTTATCTCATACTGCGAAGAAGCAAGAGCTCGGCACACAGGCCCAAGAGTTCTGTTTCGATTGACTTGAAAATTTGACAAAACAATCTTGAAATGTTTTATGATGACAAAATATGATTTTTTGAAAGTGTTAGACCCCCCAGATAAATTAATTGTTTCCTTCGATTTTATAGACAATAAACTTTAAACGCGCTATTCTCGAAAGCAGGTTTTGAAAGACAGTGACCATTGTCATTCGAAAACTACTTCACCATTTTTTTCAAATTTGCACACACTTTCTACATGTAAAATACCAGACCCCAGTGTATTCCTTTTCGTTTTTTGTTACTTTGAAAATTTTACAGCTACAAAATGGTGGATTTTTTTTTCGTGAAAACAGCTTTTTTGACTTTAAACAACCACCAACAATTTAAAAAAAATCGAGCAAACCCGTTTGAGCCTACACTGAAAATAATTTGCACGCTCATGTGTAAACATTTAAACTATCACTAATTGTAGAACACATGAAATTCATGAAAATATACTTTTAACTCATAAAATGAGTGTCAAAGCAGTTGATATTTAGTGGAAATCATGCTACATTTATCTAAAATGCACATCAAAACGTCCTTCTAGATTCTCTAAGAATTTCTGATGAATGTCATATTGTTTTCCATATAGATTTCAATTGAAGCACAATTGACCGAATCAAGTGTTTTGCACATACATTTGTGCTGTACTTGTTTTCTCTAGAAAATCAAGTGTTTAACACATGTAGCTCGATTCAACAGCAAAACAATTCACATTCAAAGGAAAAACACATCAACTCGCAACTTAGTGAATTTGCACATGAAATCTTAAAACAAATCGCATTGGTTATGCATTGAAATGAAAAAGCACATTGAATTGAAGTGCTGTTTACATATGAATTGATCGTGCAAATTTTTATCAGTGTAGAAAAACATTTACTATAACTATGCTGTTATGATTTGTTGACTTTTGATAAGTCTGCGCTGAATCGATTGAATGTTTCCGTACATTTTTTCGAGCTCAATTTAAAAAGAAACAGATATAATATTTTTGTTGGAGATTTGTTTCCGGTATTTGTGCGAAACAAAATTTGCTTTTTAGAAGAATACTTTCTCTACCAAAGAGAATATTTGTACGCTTTGTCAGGGCAGTGCACGTTCGGAAAAACTTATGCAAATGGCTACCAGTGAATAGTGACCCGGATTGGTGGTTCAATGCATAGGGCTTTGGTCTTACAAGCCAGTTGTCTTATGTTCGAGCCCCGACCTGAAAGGATTCTTAGTGTCAGTAGGATCCATAGTACTAGCCATGCAATGATTCTGTACACTAAGAATCGGCTGCGAAGTCTGTTGAAACAGAAAGGCCAAATTCCACAAAAGGAATGTAATGCCAGGACTTTGCTTTGCTTACCAGTGCATAGAATGATCATTAGATTACAAAAATTCGTTATATTCGTAGCATTTGGAGCTATGTCTGCAACTAATTTCCTGAATTTGTTTCATGTAAGTTACTGTCATTCAAGTGTAATAACGAGTGCTACTTGGGATGTGTGGATATGTCTTCAGGGTAGCTTCTCATGAAAACAGAGTTTTTCGTTCCTTAATTTCGAGTGTGGATTAAAAAAATATGGGTCATCTAATCTTAAATTTATATGTAGTTATAATATTTTATTAGAGACAGCTGTAGTGTAAATTTTTGTAAAAATATCGAGTTGTTCAGAGACCATCTTAGAGTGGGACATGGCATAGATAAACGGGGTGCATTGTAGACCGAACGCCGTTTTTGGACGTATGACTTACCTTACCTTACCTAACAGCTATAGGCCTGGGGTGTCCTTTGCTGTATCAAGCATACGTCTCCACATAACTCGGTCCATGGCTGCTCGTCGCCAGCCTCTCAAGGCACGGATGCTTCTGAGATCACCTTTCACTTGATCGATCCACCTTGTTCGCTGCGCTCCTCTTCTTCTTGTACCAGTCGGGTTAGATTCAAGAACCATTTTCACTGGGTTGTCGTCCGACATCCTTATGACATGCCCAGCCCATCGTAGACGTCCGATTTTAGTTGTCCGTACGATAGGTGATTCTCCTAGCAGCTGTTGCAATTCGTGATTCATACGCCGTCTCCACGTTCCGTCTTCCATCTGCACTCCGCCATAGATGGTCCTCAGTACCTTTCTTTCGAAAACACTGAGGGCGCGTTGGTTATGGCCAGTCCGATACGCCTAGCTTCAGCATTCAGTCCGATGTAGGTTTCCGCCATCTTCTCAAGGTTACGTGTTACAATATCAATATCGTCAGCGAAACCAAAAAGTTGTACGGACTTTCGGAAGATCGTTCCACTCGTGTCAATCCTCGCTCTTCGAATCACACCTTCCAAGGCAATATTGAACAAGATACAAGAGAGTCCATCACCTTGCCGTAGCCCTCTCCGAGATTCGAAGGGACTCGAGAGCGTCCCAGATACTCGGACGTAGCACATCACTCTATCCATCGTTGCTTTGACCAATCGCGTCAGTTTATCCGGGAAACCGTATTCGTGCATGATAAAACAAATGTTAGTACTGATTTTGACAGCGGTTGAGCAGTTCTTCGTTCGAACTCCCCCTATTACTGTTTGATACAAAATAAATAAATATTTTTGTTTGCCGATACTTTCTCGAAAAAAAAACAAATTTTCAGATTTGCTTCGATCATAACAAAATGGAAACTTTTTCATATACCGCCGTTTCAACTAACTAAAAAATTGTGTCAGGTTGAAATGTTCAATTCTGCTTCAGCATGTGTAATGAATCTTCACAGCACTTCAAATTATCACATGCGGCAATTGCTGTTTTACAAGACCAGTGACAGCCACACCATCGTCATCGACAGATCGGAAAAAGGTCAAGTTGTGGTTTATTTGGTGGCTTCAAACTTGCTACCATAATAAGTTCCATTCCGTTCCTAAGCGCAATTGCGTATGTGTTTCATCCTCATCGTGGATGTTTGCTAATTCGGATTCACCTGCGAGCGCCGTTTGCGTTCTCCCCTCAAGCCCCTGCACCCCCTGCACAGGCAAGAATGAGTGTCTAGAAACCAGTTTGACTATAAAAAGACTCCCGATGTTGAAAAATATATGAATATGAATCGCAATAGAAGATTTGCAAAATACAAATCGATACCAGCCACTGATTAAGACAAGGAACACCCGATGGAAATAGCGGGCAGTAAATTATCACTGAATTCATCTCCGAAACAAATGTTTTTCTGAGAGGTGGTGATTGCGTTTGGTTTGGCGAAGATCACCAGCTGGTTTGAGTGTGCTGATGATGATCATACGTTGCTTCTCGTTAGCACTTATGACTACGCAACCCGTCCTCACGGGCGGCATGGGTGGCCGACGGACTCCGCCAGAAATTTAATTAAGCGACGAATCTTGTTTTGGATGACGTCTAGCGGTCTATTAGTTCCTGCATGTGTTTAAAGAAACATTGAAAACCGAACTCCACAAACCTGTTCTTTCCATTAACACATCCCCAGATATTATTACCAACATTAGGTTGACATTTCAAGAAAAATTCAAGCATAGAATACCATTTGCTATGGAAAAAAAACTTGAATTTCCGTTGCCGTTTTCTGTTGTTTGCTCCGAGTGCATCAGTATTACCTCCAAAAGTCAACCTGATTATTAAGCATTGAATACCAGATAAAAAGTAAATCATATTAAACACCTTTCTCCGCTTGGATTTCTCACAAACAACCGTCGGTCATTTGGTCAAAGGCGCCGTTGGTCCACGGGACCGGACGAGCTGCGGATGAATATTTTCAGATAACCTTTAATTAATTCACCACTTGGCTTGTGCCATCAACGTTCATTGCTTTCCCAGGCCTCCGGAGACTGGAAATTTGATAAGCCGGTGAACATTAGGTGAACATTAACCCAACCCGAATGACACTATTGTCAATGACTCTTTGAGACGTAAACGGGCTTACTAGCCCGATCTCTAGTTTTATTAAGGGTTACACAATATGTGCGCAAATCTCTGTTTGGAGTTGAAAATTTGATTGAGGAAAAACTAAGGAAATGTCCGAAAATATAGCTTAGAAAATTTGTATAGAATAACGTGGTAGTCCAGCACTCAGCCTTGGCCACAATTAATTTCCTCACATGATTAATTGTACATAAAAAAAAAAAACATTTGTTTTAGATCGTTTAAGGTTTAACCTACACAGAATAGAAATTATGAAATTTACAGATGACGCAAATCCACATATGACTCAATTCATTAGGACATAATTCGTAAAATAACTGAGTTTTACTAAAATGATTTAAGCATGTGTCAAACACACCCCGTCTTTCAAGCAGGCTTGTAATTTTACATGTTTCAGCAAACAAAAGTATGTCTAAATGCATTAAATATGTGTTAGATGTACTGTAAAAATGAGTCATGTTTGACGCTCGTATATGTCGGTCTCAGAAGGCGTAAATTTACACGATTTTTTCTAGGTGTGTACACACTTAAAATTTTTTACATGTTATTAGATGCACATAAATGGAGCGTCGCAGTTCACGCAAATTTACGTGGAAGAACATTTAATATTGTGTCTAAAACTCCATACATGAAATTCATTGAAATAAAAAAAAAAAAAAAGAATACTGAGAGCAACCGTCGCGACTTGAACCGAGAATCATTGGATCGCAAGTACGTCTGTTGATCGACCGAGCCACAGAAGCATGCATCTGCTTGGTTGGTAAAAGGTGTATTTGAATTCATACAGTCGCACCTGTTAGCAGAACGCAAGTTACATTCGAAACCAGTAAAATTCAAGCTCATATGACATTTAGTCATTACAAATAAAAATTTCCGTCATTTGACAAATTAGGTCTTTATGAATTACATCGTATGAGGGATTAAGTCACCTGTAAAATTAAATTTTTTTTGGAGTGTAGGTTTATCTTAGGGCACATAACCTTATTTACTTTTCTTTACGTTTCATCTTAGACTCGTCAGCGCGTAACAGTTTAAGTAGAAACTAGTTTGATAAGAAACTTCAAAATTCAACAAGCATGGAGGCGAGTATAGCGTGATGGGTTAGTCGATGCCATTCATGCAGCCCAACCGGGTTCGAGTCCCAACATCGCACATAGGGTTTATGCTTATGCGCAGCGGTTTATGTTAAACCGCCAGGTCGCAATAATAGTTCACAGGCGCCTATACAAGGGGGTTTAGTGGTGCAAACCTCTCCCGAAACATAAAAAAATAATAATTATGCTATGAAAACTGTTCTCTATAAATATCCCGAATGTCGAGCCAAATGTTGGCAGCCCACACTCTGATTTGAATGGAACTTTCTGGACATGTAGACTTTGTGTTAAAAAGTCACTTTGAATATCATGGTTTTCCAAAATTTAACCAGACTATTTTCTAAAATGAGCTAAACATTTTTAACCAATATATTTTTTGTAATCCTACAAAAAAGAGTTATACTAGTAATTTTCCTCAAATTAGTCAAATTTGCAATGAAAAATACTGAAAAAAAATCTTATCGTGTTAAACACTAAACAAATCGATTTTGAAAATTTAAAATCGATTTACAAAGAAACCCATTTTTGCTGATTACGTAAACATTAAACCAAAAAAAATGTTTTCAAACAAAAATTATTTCTTGTCCAAGTTGAGTTTTTTATCAAGTGTAAAATCTAAACTGAACTGAATGTCATAATTATCCAAGATTCCAATCAATCTCAATTTGTGAAAGAATTTCACCGAATACCCTGTTACTAGTGGCTCGATATTTGCAGAAAGTATCTGTGCTGGATAAAAAAAAGTCTTTTTTAGGAAAACTTTGTTTTCCTTCAAAACGCACATATTACAATATATGGAAGATTGGCAGGGAACATAAGTATCTATGTTGGGAAAAAATTTCATTCAAATAAAGATTGTCGTTTTTTTTGTAATTTGACTTCAAGTTTTTAAGAGCGATTTTTTCAGTGTAAAATTCGATTAGTAATGTTTTCAGTATATTCACTCGAAAATTAGACTTAAACTGGGAACATCACCGGCACAACAATTTTTTGAAAGATTTGTTATTTTTCTACTTTAAGTAACTGCAAAAAGCAGGTAAACACGTCTAGACCTTTTCAAAAGATAGTCTACCTTTTTCTAGATAGTCTGAATACTGCGAATATTTTATAGTGTTACAGGAAGTGTTTAAATAAAACAAGAATATTACAACATTTAGGGGTTTTCGGTTTGTACAAATAGGACAGTTTCGCATTCTTCGCGTTTCGCCTTCGGCTCTTCAGTGCTTAAAGCAGATCAAATTGAACCGCCGCTTAACTGGAAAAAGACGGTCAAAAGTCTGTACTGACTTCCACTGATTTTTTAAGAGCTAACGTGTCTTCGAAGATGTTTTACAAGATTATATTACGCTTCTTTTGAAAAATGGCACCTTAATTTCTGTTAAGGGGGTAGTACCAATTTCGAAAAAAAAATTGTTTTCACAAAAAAATTTTTTTTATCTCATTTTGAAGTAAAAACATTTGAAGTATTTTTGCTGAAGATATAAATAATGAAAAAATTTTTTTTTGAGATATATTCACTTTATTTTAAAAACAGTTTTTTTGTTTTATCTACGTAGAATCTACCTCTATTACCTAAGTATCTACTACAAAGTGCGCATAAATACCCTTAAACAAGCTCTCATTCAGCTTAAGCAAATTGTTGTGATTATTATTTTGTTTACTTTTTGACAATTACCAATATTAGAAAAAATCTAAGTGGAACTCGATGCAATTTTTTAGGGCTTTTCAAAGTTAGTTTTAAATATTGAAAATCCGAAAAATTATCAAAAGTTCAAGACATATTAAAAACCTGTTTTAATTCACCAAGTGGTGTAATGATGCCTTTCTCATATCAATCATACTATCATAAATAATACTGTGGTATTCTTCAAAATAATTTTTTTCGATTCTCAAAAGAATAACCGAAATCGGTTTGTTTGACCGTCTACTGATAAAAACTATCAATTGGAAATGATTTGAGGGCGATTTAGAAATTTGTTTAGGGTTTTTCCCCATTTTAAGTGATGGTATAAAATTTTTAACACACTTTACCCTATATTTCCGGATCCGGAAGTCGGATCCGCATGTAATTCAGGAATTACGCATGGGACTACAGGACCTTTCGTTTGAACCTAAGATTGTGAAAAACGGTAGCGCCAATTATGAGAAAAGTTAGAAAACATATTTTTTTTTGCACATTTTACCCCATAACTCTCAAACCGAAAGTCGGATCAAAATAATATTCAGGAATTTTGTATGGGACCTCAAGACCTTTCATTTGAATCTAAGTTTGTAAAAATCGGTTCAGTCATCTCTGAGAAAAGTTAGTGCACTTATTTTCACATTTTTTGCACATTTTACTCAATAATTCCGGAACTGGAAGTCGGATCCAAATAATATTCAGGAATTTTTTATGGGACCACAAGACCTTTCATTTGAATCTAAATTTGTGAAAATCGGTTCAGCCATATCTGAGAAAACCTAGTGCAAAAAAAACGTTACATACACACATACGCATATACACACATACACACACACACACACACACACAGACATTTTGCGTACTCGACGAACTGAGTCGAATAGTATATATACTATTCGGTTTTCACAGTGATTGCATAACCTTTCTATATGAGAAAGGCAAAAATGGAAAAATGTTTTCCAAACAAAATATGAAAAAGTATTGTAAAAGTACAAACCTTTACGAAGAGATTTCATTTTTAGGCGTGTAAATAAATTGAGTTATTGCGAAGCAACACGTTTTTTAAGACGATATGTTGATCGTGCGACGCTCACTTAGAGATCATGGTTTCAGCATGGCCATAGTGAAAATGAGTCACACGAATAGTACTCAGGATATTCTCATAGGAAAATAAATTGGATTAGGAATATATTTTCCTATAAGTTTTGTAAAAGTTTGCTGCATTAAGTTGCATATTTCGCTTCAGTACAAGGTTCACTAGGTAAAAATAGGTAAAATGATGTATAACTTTTCTAGAAAAGAGTAAACCTATGCATTACCTTCTACATAATTATGGGATTTTATTTTTTCTACAATTATTCCAAATAAAGTATGTAGAAAAAACTAACTTGAAACAAGTTATGATTAGAAAACTAGTTTTAAGGGGGTTGTCATAATTCAATAACTAAAACTAACTTTGAAAAGGCCTAAAAAAGGTTCCATCGAGTTCCACTTTTTTCTATAGTATTGAGCATATCTTTTCCTATAAATTTTTAAAAATCAGCTGCATAAAGTTGCATATTTCGCTTCGTTGTAAGGTTTTATTATAGGTAAAAAAAGGTAAACTGATGTATAACTTGGCCAGGAAACAACAAACCTACGCACTACCTTCAACAAAAATATGGGATTTTTTATTTTCTTTAATTATTCCAAACAAAGTATGCGTTAAAAAAAACTCGAAACAAGTTATGAATAAAAACTGATTTTAGGGGGGTTGCCATGAAAACGCTTTGTATATCCGAAACGGTGCGACCTAGACTTTTGGTATATTTGACAAAGTAAATTATTTTCAATAGTTCTAAAACTTATATTTTTTGTCAAAGTAGGTCATGAACAATTAGGGATAGATTCAAATTACGCGGTATATATTTGTAAAAAATTTCTTCAAAGCAACTATATGCATTAAAAGAACGGTTTGGCAGCTACTAATTTATGTCCACGTTTTTATTGATTCGAACCACTGTGCGCCGCCCTAAATGTTGAAATTCTGCGGCGGCCAGTAGTCAGTCGTTACTCGTTTTCACTCGAGACGTCAGATAGGATATGGCACCTAGTGTAATATGCTTAAATGGTCACATAAATTTTGTGAACTTTGCGTCTCCTTAGCGGTTCAATTTGAATTGTTTCTAAGCACAGATAAGCCGAAGGGGACGCGAAGAAATCGAAAAGAATATTACAATTTTTCTAACATATTCTATAAAACTAAAAAAAACGTGTTTGAAAAATAGGTAGTGTACATATCGTATGGATTTCGGTCAGTAAAATTGGCGTTATGGTACTGATCACTCTTTAAATTTTCTTTATTTCAAATCGATTTCAACACGATACTAAGACATTTGTATATTTCGGTGAAATTGCTTTCGAAAAATGACGCAGATCTTGTTAGCTGAGTGGACACACCTTGTTGTGCAATGGCTGTAAATAATGGTTTTTTGAATGCCGGTGTTTTATTGTTGTTAGGTCCTGTCTTTAAAATACTGAGGTTCCTTGAGTCAGGTAGAGGAGTAGCTCGATTGTGCTTGAGTGAAGAAGTATTCTTGCACAGTTTCTCGCAATGTGTAAACAGTATTCTTGCCCTATTGACATGTTGCCAGTATACGGTTGTAGGCGACAAGCAATTTGCATGGAATGCTTGAATCCTGACCGAAAGTCACATAAGGAGGGATATTGTCTTCCTTACATGAATACGTATCAAACATACGTCATCGAAGGTACCGGGGATCTCAACGTAATTTTGTTCAATTGAAACAATTGCAGTTTTTTTTGCATCGAGATACATTTACTTCTTGAGCAAGGTTATTGAAGGTCGAATTTTACCCTGCCTGACGCCTTCAAAAATGGTATACTTTCATGGTGATGCCGAATCGGTGGTTTTTGTTTGCTTAGTTGGCTTATTTTGAGATCGTCCTATTGTTCACCACACTGTACTGTACTCTCTGTTGTCTGTGCCGCAAGCAATTTTTTTGTCTAGTGTCTCAAATGAGACCTAAATCTATAACATTTTGTTTTCCGTTGTATTTATTTAATCCTAAGCTTCACTCTCTAGCAACCCTTTACAAAAAACTCTTCTTAATCCACCTAATGGTGTGATAATACCTTTCTCTTTCTTCAAAATAGTCTCATGATTTTTTTTTATCTTTTTATAAAATAATTTCTGACACTAATTTCGGCTCATTTTTTCATGTACTCCCCCCTGCGGTGCTTTTTAAAGATATAAAATTTATAGATGTATACCCCTTACCCATGTCCGATTTAGCTCAAATTTTGCATGAAGACTTTTTTCGAGGTGCTTAGACTTTTGAACAATAGCGCTTTTCGAAATTAGAGGTGATCCCAAAACATTGGCACCCTTATATACATTAGAGCGGTAAAAAACAACGTGTTTTGTCGGTTACGTCACTTATACCATTATATCTCCGGAACCAAAAGTCACAGCCATTGGATCTTCGAACTAGATCAATGACCTAACAATAGCTTTCAAATGGGCCTAGACATATTAAAATCAGTTCAGCTATTTCCTATAAACTTGCGCGGTAAAAAACTACACATTTTGTCGGTTACGTCACTTATACAATCATATCTCCGGAACCAAAAATCACAGTCGTTTGATCTTTGAACTTGATCAATGGCTCGACAGTAGCTCTCAAACGAGGATAAGTTTGTTAAAATCTATTCTGCCATCTCTGAGAAAATTGAGCACGTAAAAATACAACGCGTTTTGTCGGTTACGTCACTTATACAATCATATCTCCGGAACAAAAAGTCACAGCCATTTGAGCTTTGAACTTGATCAATGGCCCAACAGTACTTTTTAAACGAGCATAAGTTTGTTAAAATCGGTTCAGCCATTTCTGAGAAAATTTAGCGCGTATAAATATCTTCAAAAAGTGCACACACATACATACAGACATTTTTCGACCTCGTCGAACTGAGTCGAATGGTATATAACACTATGGGTCTCCGAGGCTCCTCTCGATAGTCGGATTTTACAGCAATTCTAATACCTTTCTATAGAAAAAGGTAAAAAGATGTCTTCATTAAGGGTAACGGTACCTCTTTGTCATCTTAGCTCCAGAAGAGTCATCTTATATATACGAAACCCATTGGATGGAATGAAATCCGCTGTCTTTAATGGTAAGATGAAAATAGGTGAATACGCCTCAAAATTTCGCGTTGCTATAACAAAGGTGTCCGTGCGATTGCATTATAACTAGGAATGAACAGCAAGATTAGTTTAAAGGAACATGAACTCTGAATAAAGTAGTAGGCTTTTGCTTTGATATATGCAAATTAATTAACATCTGTATATGACTTTTAAGAGCCCATATGTGAGTAGTTAAAAAGACTATTTGAGTTCATATAATACCCGCAGCTACAAATCGCTTACGAAATCAGAAATTTTCCTATGAACTTATCAGTAAAAATGAATTTATCATTGCTTGAACATCTCTTCGAGCTTAGCTACACAACGTTTACCTAAAATTCATCTTTTCACATGTTTCGTCTCCCATCAGTATGCAACTCATAAGAACCTGGGAAACTCATAAGAACCTCTCCATATAGCTCCCGAGCTCTTGTTCGGGTCGTTTAGCTCTATTTAACTTATTATTGGCCCGATAGAAACGATAAATTTTGAGTTGGTGATTCCTCCAGAAGTCGCTTTTGTCGGAATTGTAATCTATGATAATGTTGCCATCCGAGCGTCCTAGATATGCTCTTACGATCTTCAATACTTTGCTAAGAAATTTGCGAGTGTCAGTTGCACTATGACGTTTACTGTGATCTTACCGAATAATAGTTTTTCACTAAAAAAACTGGAATCTAAAAGTTTGCGTCATAAATTGATTTCTTTCGTTTGGCTTTCATATGTCACCGCTTTTTAAACCTTTTGAATCGATTTTAAACTTTAACAACCGGAAAAAAAGAACTTCCCAGCTAATCTGCAATTAAAACTACACCACTAATAGTTAGTAAATAGTTTCTACATAGTTTTTTACAAGCTAAATCCCAAATAACATTATTTTTTTACGAATTTACTTTTGTATGAAGTGAAAACGATTTTCGACTCACTGATATTCCGTAGAAACCACTGAATATGAAACGGGTTTGGTGAGTCAATTCCGGAAAACATTGTTTTAGATATTTTTGAAATCGATTTCCGTCACATTTACGACCTTTTGATCACATTTACGACATTGTTAAAAAATGGAAATAAGGCAGGTACATTTCGATGCGGTTTGACCAAACTTTGCAGCTGATTCGCATTACTATATGGTTTAATTTTAAAAATAAATTTGAAATATACCCCCGTATTTGAAATTAAAATTTGTTCACAATGATAAAATGCTGTTTACTCAACAGTGTTGTCATATTTTATAACCCGTAAAACAAGAAAAACGCTCTTTTTATCTCTCAGAGGACAAAACTAAATCTCGAGAATCATTCCACTGGGCAAAGACAGCCAGAGGATTTCTAATCTAAATCGACACAATTTATTTAGGTAAAACGTGCCAAGGATTAATGATACAAGCTATACAAGAATTCCAGACATAATTTATTCTGCCTTTTGTATCTCACCCTGATAATAAAAAAAACTCGCTTGGTTAAATTAGGAATCAATCGAAGCAAAAAATTATAGCTTAATCAGTGACCAACTCTTATATATCTCCTGAAATGTGCTATAATAAATAATTAATCCACGGGGGAGAGAGCTAAGCGGCAAATATTGCGATTCAGAAATATCTGAAAAACAAACACAAATGAAAAGTGTGGCATTTATTAATTTGGTTCGAGATGAAAACGAGCGGCACTACCGGTGGTGATCCAATAAAGGGTTGGAAGGTTCATTTCTTATACAACCCGGTTTGATGGTTAAAATATGATTTCGCGCTTTTAGAAATTGTTTCGTGCCGCAGTGCGAGCAAGAGAAAAACAAAATCACTAACGGATAAGTATCATTGTTTCCGGAACTCCTAATTAAACATTCGTATTAAAATATAATCCCCTGCGATGCTAGAGCAGTTGTCAGTCTTCTCTTGCGGGAAGCGTTGACAAACGGTGAGCATGCAAAATGGTTGAAAGGTTGATTTCCGTTTACGATCTGATCGTCACAACGGTTGATTATAATATTTCTATGTGACTGTTATATGGAATATTTATTGTGGAACTGAATCACGATGCCCACAGATCAGGATAACTAGAAGCAAACCCAGCTTGAGTATAAGTCATCAGCTGAACTATCATACTGTCTAAACGCACGAAATAGGGTAACAGAGGTATTTTTGTCACTTCATATATTTTGGCCCACCTAACAAATTTAATGTATTATACCTCTGTTACCCTACATTTCATTGCTAATTCATATGTGTCTACTCAAACTGTATTGTTTTCAGATTGTTGTTTTTCTTATCAAAGTTCAACAAAAGACAAACTAGAAAATTTTTGATTGATACTATAGCGAAGATGATACCTTACGAAAAAAATATCACAGAAGCAGAACTCGAACTCATAACCTTCTTCAGTCGTTCTATCAATGGTATTACTCTGGATCTGTACCAAATTTACTTTTGATTATTACTATTGCAGATCATTTTGTATCAATCTAAAGTTTCCGGATTATATTACTTCTGTTAAAGCTTCAAATCCATTCGGGAGATTTTATTTCTTCGCCTTCACTTTTACGTAGAATTCTTATCCTCATATAATTCTATTATAGTCACAACGATTTGAATTTAATAAATCATATTCCTCTTATTTTTTAAATATCATATTATTTGAACCAAACGATTAACTGCTATAAATTATAAAATAAGCTGAAATTTTTATATATTTTGTTGATAATTCCATAAAATATTTCGATTTGTTTGTATCAGCATGAATTAATGGACTCAGTAGGTGTCAGAACTAAGTCTCAAAAGGTTCAATTATCAAATTGAAACTGAAAAAGAACTTGGTTCCATCCAGGATCGAACTGGAGACCTTCTGCGTGATAATCGCTACACTATGGAACCGTGTACCATTCGAGAGATGAAGATTTTGTTAAATGTTTCGACTTCGACTCATCAGTGCATTAGCAGTTTATGCAGAACTGTTAGTGTCATTTCGTTGCTCAACATAAACTATTAAGCAGACGTAATGTTAATGCTTTTTGCAAAACACGCTTGATTCTGTAGTAATACAGTGCGATGTAAAATTATGTTGTAACCCGCTTTCGAACCAATATTTTCTAATGCCAAAAGGTATTCATTGTAGTCTAAACGATATTTATCCGTCAACTGCTAATAAACTAAATTTTATTCTATTATTAATAAGTAACATAAGTAAGCCATTATTATGGACCACCTACTCCAAGCATGTGTCTTTTTTTTTTAAATTTTTCACTTTTTTATTTATGACTTCTGGTCAGTCAGTAATTTTTTACTTTTTTCGGTTTTTTAACGATATCAAACTAACTGGAGATTATAAGAGGAGAAAGAATATGAAATCATAGAGCCATAGTACTCAAGGAAGAGCAAGGATGTGAAGAATAAAGTGCGGAAAAGTGAGACGTGACAAGGGTCATTTAAGTAAGCAGAAGGCTTCTCGTATCTAAACTTTTACCTTCTACCAGAGGAGTCGAACTTAGGCATCTTAGCGATACGAATTATCCGAGTCTCTGATATGTCAGAAAGTAAAGGCAAAGGTCATTTGCCCTTTACTGTCCGAACCGGCAAAAGTAAAGTTACGAGAAGTTGTCACATTCTGCCCACGACGGTTTCTCACACAATGTGTTTTCATTGTGTTGATATTTTCTCATACAGTTAGTTATAACACCGGAATGGAAGATTTGTCCGAAACTTATTGCTTGAGTGCCTGCAGTTGTAGCGTATGGCTATGCGTCCCAGGGTGCAAGCGGCGCACGGACAGCGCTCCACTCATCGCTGTGTGCGATGGAATCCCATCAAATCTTTTAACTTTTCACTTTTTTATTTATGACTTCTGGTCAGTCAGTAATTTTTTACTTTTTTCGGTTTTTTAACGATATCAAACTAACTGGAGATTATAAGAGGAGAAAGAATATGAAATCATAGAGCCATAGTACTCAAGGAAGAGCAAGGATGTGAAGAATAAAGTGCGGAAAAGTGAGACGTGACAAGGGTCATTTTTTTTAAAGTTGAAGAAATGTTTCGGATTACGATGATATTTAGTCTACCTGATTTATTCATTTATTTATCAGTAGTTATGAAACACTGATGTTGATTTTTAGTAGGATTTTTCTTCTATGCGGCTTTCTATTTTATGTTCTGTATATAAAAAACTTAATGTTATCATACCCGCGAGTGGAAATGTTTGCATCGCATGATTCACATCTGAACCGAAGAGAGTGCATTGCAGATTCGGATCCACTTGGACTAAATCATGCGTATTTCCTTGAATAATAAACTCCTTACAGTACAAGTTGGCCATATAAACATCAAACAAAGAATCAATACAATTTATTTCGTATGAAACTGCACGATTAGTGTCACTTGGTGGATACGCGTTCTCTGTCAATGTCATCATCTAAATAAAAATATACATTTGATACTAAACGAAAAATATAATGTTAGTTTTCAAGCCAAGTGAAATCGAAAAATCAGTACCTGCACTCTTACCAGCCGCTACCAAATTTTGGGTAGAAACTTAGAAGTGTTGTTTGGTTTTAATTGCCGCATAATGTCTACTATATCGATTTTGATTGGTTTTTTCGGCAAGCATTAACTGAGAGAGACGAAAGATGGGAAATGAAAAGACGAATAGGTATTCTAGATTGAATCAGTTATAAATTTAGAACGGAAAAGATAGCCTAGGCAGGCTCATATAAGCATGATCATTTCTTTCTTCTGACGTAACCGACAAAACACGTTGTTTTTTTACCGTGCAATTTTCTCAGCGATGGCTGAACCGATTTTAGCAAGCTTAGATTCGTTTGAAAGCTACTATTGTGCGATTGATCAAGTTCAAAGATCAAATGGCTGCGACTTCTAGTTCCGGAGATATGTTGGTATAAATGACGTAACCGACAAAACGCATTTTTTTTTACCGCGCAGTTTTCTCAGAGATAGCTAAACCGATTTAAACAAGCTTAGGCTCGTTTGAAAATTACTATTGGGCCATTGATCAAGTTCGAAGATCAAATGACTGTGACTTCTGGTTTCGGAGATATGACGGTATAAGTGACATAACCGACGAAACACGTTGTTTTTTACCGCTCTTATATATAAAGGTGTCAATATTTTGAGATTACCTCTAATTCCGTAAAGCGCTAATGCTCAAAAGTTTAAGAACCTCGAGAAAAGTCCCCATGCAAAATTTGAACTAAATCGGATATGGGTAAGGGGTTCTGCCGGCGGTTAAGGTTTAAGAATTTTCGATCTTGAAAAATCACCTTAGGGGAAGGTACAAAAAATATCCAAACTGGATTCTTTTTTTAGTTGCCAAAAGTCTTAAAACGGCATGGAACGTCGAGATTTAGTGTTATTTCGAAAAAATTTTTTTTTATTCCACTTTTTGGGACTTTTGAAATTTTTTCTAGTTCCAGAAAGTTGATTTCTTCAAAAAAAATTTTTTCGTGATGACACTAAATCTCGACGTTTCATGCAATTCTAATCCATTTGGCCACAAAAACTTTTTCGATTTCGGAAATTTCATGTACTTCCTATGGTGATTTTCCAAGATCTATGAAAATTCCACTAAGTAGATTGAGAAGGGTAGATTTAGATTAGCTTCACTCTTCTCATACAACACAACGGAAATGTCAAGCACTTGGCTTGAGAAATAATACCGAGTATGTGACTGAAACATGCTTTTGTGAACTACTTAAATCAATTTGAATTAAATGGTGTTTAAAATGAGCCCAAATTAGTTTCAGAAATTAATCAATAAAAAGATAAAAAATATTTTCATTTGACTGTTTTGAAAGAAGAGAAAGGCATTATCACACCACTAGGTGGAGCAAGAAGGGTTTTTTTTACAATCAAATCAAATTTTGAGAAGATTTAGTTTAATTCAGTTCATACACATTATGAACTCAAAAAAGTAATCGTATATTTACCTGAAATTTGTGTGGTACCCAAATTTTTTTTCCACCTAACTTTAGGTAAAGCTCGACAATGAGCAATTGCTCCTCAAAAAGAAGTAAATTCGATTTTCAGGGTACATTGTCTTTCCGAAACATTTTCAATGATAGCATCGCTGACCAACCGTTTAACAATGAAATTGTGTAAATTTGACGATAAGTGAAGCGGACGAATTGAGTTCACCACCAATCATATATATTATCTTGTTTCGATTATAAAGGTTTTAACCTTAAGGTCATTCGCCTCTTTGGACCAGAAAAACTTTCTGACCCTATGTGCGGGGTTGGGAATCGATTCCAGATGGGCTGCGTGGAAGGCATCGACTTACCTATCACGGTGTACCCGTCCCCAAACACCATGATTAAAAATTCTAGGATCATGATCTATTTGGACTGATTTTCCTGAAATTCAACCGTAACGCACTTGACGTTGATGGATAAAACTTTAGATGTGTTTCTGCTACAATGGTGGTCTTTGGAACATAAATTCAGGCGTTATGTTTTAAAATATGAAGTTTTTAAATATGAATTAAATGGAATGGTGTGATGAACGTATTTTAACACGATTTTCACTAATATCTCAAATGATATGTGTTTGAGTAGCAAAACAGTGAAAAGCACGGCGAATTTCTTTTAACCCTTTCACGACCATAAGATGTGCAGGACGAAATATTTCAGTACAAGACAATATTTGTGTTTAATATATCGTAATTTAATATGTTGCTTTAATTATCAGAAAAGTAAAAGAAATAGTTAGTTATAGCATTCTACGAAACGATTTCATGTATTTGTGAACGTTGCTCATAACACATTTATTATGTGTCATTTTCTATACGCCATTTTTGCACAAACTTTTTTAGTGCACGAAAGATTGATAGTTCTTTTTACTTATTCGTTCGGAAACACATTTGTCGCCTTGGAAATAAGTTTTCTTTAACATTCAGTAAAAAAACATCGATTTAATAGTAATTGAAGAATCTGTAATGATTTTTATAGAAGGGAAACATATTTGTCTTGAACGTTAAGGGGTTAATCTGAATCATTATTTATGAAAATATAATGTTTTTGAAGAACGACGGCACCTAATATATCATATCAAATATGTAAGAATACATTCAGGTATATTCATCCAAATAGTAACGTTGATGTTTCCCAAATGAATAGCGTAACCGTGTTTAGTATTTTATTATGTCAATTTTCTGTTCATTATATTTATGTTGTCAATTCTCTGTCTGCCGGTGGGTAAACCAAAACAATTATGAAATGAATATGCCTCAGGATCAAGTAAACATTTTACCATTAATTTATTAAATCAATCTATCACATCACTTGAGGCAGAAGGTTCCAAGTGATATCGGGGTAGAAAATGGGAGTTACGAGTTTTGAAAGAAATACATTTTCAAGTAACGAATTCCCGGACCATAATTAATTTTCATTAGACTTATTGCTCATGGTTTGAATCATTTTAATTATAAAATTAAAAACAGCTAGCTTCATGAGAAGTTAAAATGATTGGTTTCATGTTTTTCTTATCATGACAGCAGTTATGGGTTTCTTTCTGTGTTTCAATTTCAAAACGTTAAGACAATTGTACGATTTGATGAAATGACTCTTTCAGCGGAATGGCTTTTGAACTTTGGGCGACATAGCTTTCGGTCGAAATTACAATGACTCATCTCGAATGAAAAGTTTCCAGTTTCGCTTAATCAGCACTGCAAGCTGCTGGGAATTCGAACTCGTTGTTCAGCTTGCTGTCAGATCGTGATCTGACATTATGTATCTCGATTCAATCAAAACTTTATCGAATCGACCATGCCATAGTTCTTGATTCGAACTCGATCATCGAGATTTGTTTGAATTCTCTTGAAGAAGTTTTAGATTATCGAGAAGCTCTGAAATTATGGAACCAAAACAATTAAACGACTAAACTCAATGAGGAATGGTCGAAATATGTACAGCAATCGCCCAGTAGTTTAGTTTGTTAATGATAATCATTATGTTCATGCATTGTTTTATATACCATCGTAGATTTTGTGCGTTTAACATTTTTTGTTCGAATCGGACCGTTTGTTAAAATGTATTAACTGAGAGAAGCTTGTGTTTATTTATTTTAGCCCGGGTCGGTAGTTCAATGCATAGGGCGCTGGTCTTACAAGCCAGTTGTCATATGCTCGAGCCCCGACTTGGAAGAATTTTTAGTGTCAGTAGGATCGTAATACTAGCCATGCAATGATTTTTGCACGCTTTGAATCGGCTGTGAAGTCTGCATTAAAACAGAAAAGCCAAATTCCACAAAAGGAATGTAAGGCCAAGACTTTGATATGTTATTTATTTAACATATCACAATAGTAAGTCGAATCTTTTAATGGGTATGTCCAGCAATTGCAGTTTTTTTGGAGACGGTGGGTGGAAAACGCTACTGAAATGAATTGTAAGAAAATAAAAAAAAAGATACGCTCATGCGAGAAGTTGGAAACTGTTGAAAAGTTCATTGGTTCAATCTTGCCTCATTTTCGCTTCATTTAATATTGGCTTGACAACTCTGAAATACATTACATTAAATTTGAATTTAAAAAGCAAAGTCTTGGCATATCATTCCTGTGGTGGAATTTGGCCTTTCTGTATCAACAGACTTCGCAACCGATTCTTAGTGTACTGAATCATTGCATGGCTAGTACTATGGATCCTACTGACACTAAGAATCCTTCCAGGTCGGGGCTCGAACAGACGACAGCTGGCTTGTAAGGCCAGCATCCCATGCATTGAACCGCCAACCCGGGCTAAATCTGAATTTAAATATAACTGAAATTGAATTTAGGATTCTTAAGTTTGACTCCTCTGGTAGATGATAAAATTTTTAATTAACTTAAATTTTCAATTTGATCGTATGGCTCTTAAAATACTATTCCACTCTTGATTTCCTTGCTTGTACTTTAATACTTATCTAATGATTTCGATCAATGTCTGCGTTGAAATGATTTGAGTTACAGGAAAGTTATTTCTTTTCCAAAAATGTCATTTTACAACCATAAACATTTTGCTCTTCTATAGCGCCTTTGGATTTGTTAACTTCCATTCTCTAAGTCTAGTACCACGAAGTAACGATCTGGAACACTTGCTCGAATGCGATATGTCATGTCACAGTTAAGGCGAATCGATCTCAAAACTAATCGCTTCGAGAGACTCGCTTCAAAATGCATAATGTCAGGCCTGGCTTTCGATCGATAGTAAACCGATTCCGGAAGCGTTTCAAATTTCTACTTACTGTCGAACAAGAATTTGTCGTTTCTTTCGATTTCATGTTAAAAACAACCGGATTTCAAAGCGTTCCATCACAGACAATGGCACTGTATTGACGGTGTTGGTTTCATCTGTATATTGACGAAAAAAAATGTTTTTTTTTCTGTGCGCATACCCTAGATGCGTATTTGAAGCTTTATTCAATTTTGGAATAGTGAAATTATGTCAATTTCCAAACAAGAAACCATTACACGATTTTCTAAACAGCTGTGCATCACAAATCGATTATAGTAATGTTGTTGCAACAAAATACATCCCAGTTGACCTGATTTTACTTTCTCATCCTACTTAACCGATAATTGGCCTTGTTCTACACGGAATCAGTCAGCAACAGTATCCTCCCACGCACGAATCCTTGGGCAATCTGATTGAATCTATGCACTCGACGGCATGCATGCCATCTGGTGCCCACCAATGCCGGATAGAATAAGAATGCATCGGGTTAAGCCAAGAACAACTTTCAAGCTCACGCTAACTTGAGCAATTGGTCCGAATGGAAAAGAAATAGTAATAATTTTATGGTTTTGTAATCGATTATTCTCATGCATTCGACACAAGCATGAAACATGAGTTCGGCTCAGCCCCCACCGGTGCCTCTATTCCGCCGACCGCAGCTGATGAACAGTCATATATTTGCGTGGCACGACGGCGAAAAAAAATGCTCGGAGGAAAAGTGCACCGCGAACGGGCTCCAGTTTTATGCAATCTCATGGGAACGAATCACCTGAATGTTCCAATATTGGCTGTTTGTCGCTGTATTATCTGCATTTTTGTATGTGATTATAATAAGGCTTTCCCTTCCACACTGGCCGCCAAGCACAAACGTTTGTCCAGCCGAACGTCCACACGACCCGTACAGCTCTATCAGGAAAATGTCCACCACGACACACTGCACTGTTGCCTCGCCCGGCATTCGGTCGAAGTATATTTATGCGATTGACGAGGTGATAAATCGATTAGGTTTTTGCTATATTTTGCTATTCATTCCTGTATATATTGTTTTGAATATTGCCAATTGCTGCACGGTGATGTTGCGTCGGATAATTTCAACGGAAACGTGATTTTTTATTTTTTTATTGTACTACATTTTTGCTTTCATACATTCCAGGGCGTTGACATTTTTTGTGGCTAATTTAGTTGACAATTGAAATGAAAATGTATCAAACTGAAAAACGCTACACGAATTGTGGATTTGCAGCAGTTTGAGAAACGTTGCAATTTATTCCTGTTGCTCAAAATACTTCCACACGTTTCCAAAATTTCAGCCCTTCTCTGTAAATGTCTGTCGTTTTGTCCAACCTCTGTCAAGATCGGAATCACTGTGTGCTTCTCTCGGCTGCTGATTCCAATGTTCGTAGCTGGCACAGCCTTTCGGAACAGCTCGAGTAACCGCCAACGTGTGGTTGACATTGCATAATCCTTATTCGCTCGATTTTACTCGATCCGTTTTAACCAGTCCATGAGACATTTCCCCCTGCCGATCTGATGTTTGTTCTGCTTTATGTTCCTCTCGGAGTGCCCGAAACCGTGTCAATTGCTTGCGAATCGTCTTTTCCAAATTACCTACGACGGTCATGACGTTGCGACACTTTCCCTAAACCTCCGGTGGAGTGATGAGCGAGATTTTATTTGCTTCAATTTGTTACAGGTAATTTCAATCGGAGTCAGTCGAGCGCTGCCCCGATGAAGTATCGACTAACAGACGGAGGTTTGAGGTTTCAAAAAATAGAAATAGAAAACTAATGTAAATCAAAATATTAGCTTATACCTCACGATGCATGGAATTCAAGTTTTCGGTCGACTTTAAATGCTGGTTTGTTTTTTTTTTTTTTTTTTGAGCGAGAAACTCGTGTGTGTATGAGTTAGGTGGACAATCTTTAAATGGAACAACTTTTTGGAATGTATATAACTACTATGGGCAAAACGAAGCGCACTATGCAGCTAGTTAATCGGCGCTAACAAATAATTAAATAGGGCAATCGTTGACAGATAGTGACAGTTGATTCGACAGATTTACTGTCACGGGTTGTCGGATGTGATGCAACGCAACAACGATTTCGATTTGCTAGTTTAATTTAATTATCATCTCAAAAATGCATTTCGTGAATTACTATTTTACCCTGGGTATTAGCACAACCTTGCGATAGATTGAATGATGTTGTCACGGTCCCAAGGTTGCCCTTATTCAATGGAGAAAGATGCACATTAATGGTGTCATGGGTGATGTCTGATAAAAAGAGGTAACAATACACAGAAGGGGGACAATGAAATGGATATATTTCTTATTCTGAGTATGCCAAACTTGCCGGACATTGCCCGTGCTAGAACAAACATTACATCCTATTAATCAAACTTTTTTTTGTAGTGTGCAATGGATCATATGATAACCGAATCAAGTCCGCTTTGCTACTTTTGGGAGCAGCAAACGATGTGGACATCATCGTCCAAAATCTCCTCACCTAGTAGTTTAGTTGCATGATAAATGTAGCTCTATCTTAGATTGCATTGAATAAGCTGGGTACTTTCTTAAACTTTCTTCCACTCTGTCTCATACTACTGCTCAACTCACCCACCAATCATCATTCATTCTCTTCTATGCGAGTGCAAAACATACATACATTTACTTCCACTTTCAAGATTGTAGATTGAGCGCATGTTTTTATCTTGATCATAAATTTTCTGATATATCCTCAAAGAAAATAAAATTATCGGAAAACCCAGCCTATATTTGAAACACCGAATACCTTTTGTTTTATATATATCATTCGACTCAGTTCGACAAGATCGGAAAATGTGTATGTGTGTGAACCTTTTTTGTTTTTCGTTCGATTTTCTCGAAGATGGCTCAACCGATATCAACAAATTTAGGCTTGTTTGAAAACTACAGTTGGGTCATTGATCAAGCTTGAAAATAATATCGCTGTTACTTCGGGTTCCAGAGATATAATGGTATACGTGACGTAACCGACTTTTTCTCTCCGCCTAATTTTTTCGAAGATGACTAAATCGATTTTAACGAAGTAAGGCTCGTTTGGATATAATTATTGGGTTATTAAACAGGTTTCAACTTCAAATGGCTGTCACTTACGATTCTGGTTATTGAATGGCATAAATGACGTAATCGTCAAAATTTATTACCGCTTTATTTTCTTGTATATGGATTAACCGATATCAATAATTTTAGATTAAAGACTAACATTGGACTGTGGGTCGATTTCAAAGATCACATGGCTGACATTTCAAGTTTCGGAGTTATAATCGTACAAGTGACGTAATTGACAAAATATTGTTGACGTAGGACTACGTCTTTCTGTACTATGCTCACCTAAGTGCATTTTCAAAATTTCACATCACGAAAGTGTAACGAAATCACTCCAGATTTGTTTTCTTAATAACTTAATACCTTGTTGTTTGAGTATTTTCTCTAATTCTTTCATGAAACGAATTGAAAAGTTGTAAGATTGTTGTTAATACCACGTTTATTACAAAAAACATTTTTTTTTATATAATTTCTTCATTCAGGCCAATTTGCGTACAAGCTTTACGTGGCCGAATGAGCCTCGTTTTTATTACATAAAATAATTTTTCTACCGCTGGATCTCATTGTCACTCTTTTTCTAGGGGGAGAGGAGCTTCCATTTTTATCTTGCGATGAGTGAGGGGCACTTTGTTCGTGGCTCGTCTCGTCCTCCATTGCCGCATCGGTGGTATCGTTGTTGGTTTCCGTTTCTTCTTCGTTTTCTTTGTAATTCGCATTCTTGGGTTGGTTGTTAGTTGCTGTAGACGCGCCTTGTTGTGCATTAATTGCAGTTGCTGGTGGGTTTGATGCTACAACAGGAGTACTGCGTTCACTAGTTTCCGTTGTTGGGTGGTTGTCCTTATTTTTGTTTGAAGATGTCGTGCAAGGTTTGCCGTAGTGTGCAGGTTGGTCACAAAACTGACATGTAACCAGTTGATTTTCATACGTAATCAGCGTTTTACACGGATGTTTCCCGTCTTGATTACAAATGATGTAAGATGGAATTGCTTTACGTAGTTGCATTAGTACCACTCGCACGCCATTCCGGATACCCGGAAAAAAATTCCGCCATACTTCCCTTTCGATGGAAAGAACTTCACCGTACTGCGACATACTTTCCCGAACATACTCATCGCTGGACTGCGGGGGAAGGTCATGCACGCGTACTTGTATGGCATTGTCCACCATGTGCACAGGAATTTTGTATTTAATGTTGTCACACTCAACGCTGTGCACCTCGTTGTAAATCGAAGCGAATGCAATTGCATCGCTTTCACGTTTAAACATAATGTACACACAGTTAGACGACTTGTTGAATTGAACCTCACTTACATCAGTAACGTTTAGATGCATTCGTTCCTTAAGCAAGATTTCAATTTCGGTTGCTGCTGGTCTAACTTTGCATCGTTTGAAATCAATACAGATTGAATTTGGCCTTGTAGGCCAAGTTTCAGGCTTTGTTAAATCGTATTTGCCCATTTCGTACACTCTATTGTCCACTACACTGTATTGTCTTTGTTTTTATCGTCTCGACCGTAAGCAACCGTGAGATGGTAGCACGAACTCTACAAAAAACATTGTTTAAATAGGCAAAAAACAGGTCCAGACACGAAACATTCAAATCAACCGAATCTACACAGAAAAAAAATAATGAATTTTGCAGGTGACAGAATTCTACAAACGATACAATTCACAACTACTTAATTTTTTAAATGGCGCAATATTCCACTCGCACAGAATTTTACATGCTCCGAGTGTAATTTGCCCTCGCTACCAAGCGCCGCTGTATGGATTTATATTTATCAATTATTCAATGACCAGATATGAGCTCTGCGGTCCAGTCGAGTAACCGATGCGCTTGTGATCTAATCTTTCTCGGTTCAAGTCGCGCTGCTGCTATCGATCTTTTGTTTTTATTTCATTCGAATACAAGACATGTAATTTTCAAATCACACAATTTTACATGTTCTTGAATAAAAATTTGTACGAAATACGTGCCATTTATGTGCATCTTATAAGATGTAGAATCACAAGATTTTTTCGATCTGTGCACTTTTCGTTTTCTTTTCCTCCAATGCAAATGCAATGCAATCATTTTTGTTTGAAGCGAAACTCACACTGCGAATGTCCAACAGCAGATATGCTCACAGAAGAACTAGTTGTTGTTTTTCTGCGTTTAGGCTGGATGAACGGAACCTCATATTCGCCATTGACTGAACAGATAAAAATATTTTGTGATTTTACATTTATTTTCATGCACATATTTGGAGCAGGCAATTGAATGGATATTTACATTACAAAACGAAGCAGTTTGTAAATATACAGTCTTGTTCAATGAAAAAATAAATGAATTTTGATGTAATTTTACATCAATCATGGTTTTAAATCAGATTTTCGTTTCAACTGATGTCTATTTCATAGTACTATCGGTTTACATGTCGTGTAGGTTTCATCTTTTCTTTCTGTGTGAAGCACCAGTTGAATAATTCCGGGTGTTGCACCTCTATCTCCGTTTATGGATTATCATGGACTGAAGCTAGTAAACGTGCAACAGGATCTATTTATACACAGAAAAAAATTATGAATTTTACATGTGACATAAACCTTCAAACGATATAATTCATAACTACTTGATTTTTCAAATGACGCAATATTCCACGCGCACAAAATTTTACACGCTCCGACTGTAATTTGCTCTCGGCTACCAATTACCGCAGTATGGACTTATATGTATCAAGTATTCAACAAGCACATGTGTGCTCCTATGGTTCAGTCGATTAATCGATATGCTTTATGATCTAATGTTTCTCGGATCAAGTCTCGCTGTTGCTATCGATCTTTTGTTTTTTTATTTCATTCGAGTTCAAGCCATGTAGTTTTCAAATCACACAATTTTACATGTTCTTAAATATAAATTTGTGTCAATAAATAAATCCAGTTATGTGTATCTTATAAGATGTGCATCTTATAAGATGCAAAATCACAAGATTTTTTCGAACTGTGTACGGCATATCAATATCGTAGAAAATACCACCTTCTGAGAGCCTGAAATGAATCCCGCGATTACATCATTCAGCTGCTGGTCGTTTGCGTACGAGTAACCGAAAACATACATTAAATCGGCCCGAAAAATGCAAAATGTTATCATCCGAAATAAATTAAAACCGCTCTTTTGAACTTTTGATCCATTATGTTCATTGTTCACTCCGTTCGCGGTGCGGCTTTCGCTTCAAACAAGTGAGAAAAATACATCAAAGTTTGAACACAACGGAAAGAATACATATACAAATCGACAGTTTTAAAGGCCATACTTCCGCAATTACCCTCAAATCATTCAGTTCCTAACCATTTTCAGTGTCTCCACATAGAATCAACTAAAGAGTTAATTGGATTTCTCCATATACATTAATTTGATTTAATAAAATCGATTTTCAATCAGAATAATCCATACGACGTCCAACATCATGGGTGCCACGACTCGTTGCGGAACGTTAGCGCTGTAGGAAAGAGCACACAAGCAAGTGACAGATTTACGTTGTGCCCCGTTCGCCAAACGAGAGGCTATCGATTTGTTCGGAATTTTGCTCGTGAAAATAATTGTCAACTGTGTTGAATCACGTTATGTTATGATCACGTTCAAATGTATTATTGCTGAGAAATGTTACCGAATATATGGCATAAATGCTGAAGCATGCTTTTGTGAACTACCCGAATCAATCTGAATAAAATTAATTGAGCTGCTCTTTAGTTATCGTACACTCTGTTTACCTCTGCGAAAATAACATGTCCTACATTGAGCAACCATATCTCTGAAACAACTAGATATTTTTACAATAAATTTACACTGTAGCAGTCTCGAATAAAGGGTGTTTAATAAAAAATGAAGATTAGGCAACTCAAAGTTTTTTAACCACACTCGAATTGAAGGAACGAAAAAAAC
Source organism: Malaya genurostris (assembly GCF_030247185.1). Lineage (NCBI taxonomy): Eukaryota > Metazoa > Arthropoda > Insecta > Diptera > Culicidae > Malaya > Malaya genurostris. The sequence continues at coordinate 242,240,489 of NC_080571.1, read as the reverse complement.
AGGAGAAGCTCCACTTAAGTATATTTTTTCAATCTTGTAAAAAAATAATATAAAAGGTTTCGAGAGAAACGCGTTCGATGTTTGGAAATTCAACTGAAATTTCTATTATTTCTAATTACACTGATCAAGTTTCCCAGATGAGCTTGTGGGACAAAACATTTCAGAAACGTTAGTTGATTACATTATTCACAAAGCATGCTGATCGTCAAAAATCAGTTCCGCTCATTCGGATACAAGGTAACCGAACAATCTAAGACTGAATTATTTAAGCGCGTACAGAGATTTGTTGAAATAGGCTGATTTCTGGGTGCTTGTTTCACATTTCGTAAAACGACTCTCTCAACTAACGGGTTCTAGCCATGTCTTTGCCGTTAATTTTTTTGCGAGCTTTTGTTTCTGCTATGCTATTCCGTTCCAATCTGTTCCCGTTGGGCGCTGATACAAATTAAACATTTTTACACGATTCTCGTTAACCAAATTATCACGACGAAATGAAGCAAGATGTAAACAAAAAGATGGAGATAGAATGTTACAAAATTTCACACACAGTTTGAATTAGCAGATCGTTGTTTTGATTATCGAAACAGTTTCAAAATATACGACTTGTCAATCTTCATAATTTCACGATATTGAAAACCAATTAGGTTAAAAATAGTAAATATTTGATTAGGAATTTTCACATCCGCGATCAACATGATATTTTTTGCGTTGCATTATTTTAATTTTAGTGTTTAAGGTCGGAAGCAAAATTCAAATTAGTTTCCAAAGCTTGCACATAAGGAGCTTTCCGCTAGATCAACCTGATGGTGGGATGGAAAATATGTTGTTAATATGACCTAATGAAATAGTGTCAATAATAATTGCAACTAATTATATTAAAAACCGGTTTATAAAACTTCTGAATGTTAAAATGAAACGACGAACTTCTTCAGATTCCACTCAACATTTCCTCGATATGCTAAACCGAGGACTTTAAAGTATTGAATTTTTTCAATGAATTTTTAGAATTGCTCTGCACCTTAAATTCAATATTGATAAAATTAAGCGAAAAATCAGGAACAGTCTTGTAACGTCTTGTAATGTCGTTTTCGCTCGATACCAAACATAACCCTGTTTCCACCCTAGCTGCTGTTTGTTTGAAGCTAGTTTCGAACCTAGTTTTAACGTTGTTGAACTGAAAATCGAGTCAGTTTCGAACCTGGTTGTTATATCAGGTTTGCTCAAACCCCCGTTGCTAAGTGCGAAATCAACACAGTTTCGTGAAAAGTGTTTGTTTGATGAAACTACCCTGGGTCGGTTTCAGTTTTCTCAAGCGAAAACGACATAAGAGAGCCATCAGTCTTTGTTATGAAACAAACAACTTTCCACAAAGTACTGAAACATAAAAGAACGGATCATCTCATACGGTCCTTCCAATCAAAAATAAAATACAAACCTCAAAACAGTTTGAGAATATTTCAATGAAGAAAACATTGAAAATTTCGTCTATCTTTGAGAAATTCTTTTTACTTCTGTCTGAAATTTTCAATTGCTCCTATTTTCTCGCTTACTTTGATCAATATTCAATTTTAGGTGCAGGGTTAAGGATTACTGTATGTCAAAATGATTGATATACATTGGGGAATGTTAAGACATACTATTTTAAAAATGTGTTTTCATATAAATTTTATTCCGGGTTGGCGGTTCAATGCATAAGATACTGGTCTTATAAACCAGCTGTCGTATGTTCGAGCCCCGACCTGGAAGGATTCGTAGTGTCAGTAGAATCGCAGCATCAGTCATGCAATGGTTCTGTACACTCTGAATCGGCTGCGAAGTCTGTTGAAGGTCAGAAGGACAGAAGGTCAAATTCCACTGCCAATGAAGGTCAATGTAATACCAAGGCTGTGCTTTTCTTATGTGAAATGACGTTGTGAATACTACTATTTTTTCTAATATTGTTTGCGTCATACTTCAAACTTTGTTAAAATTAGTTCCACATATTTCCATGTCTTCGAGATATTGATACTTGAATATGCAGTATTTAGTAAAAATTTTTTCCAAAAAATTATTCAATTTGTGAACTTCAAAATATGCAGCCTTTGGAAAAATATGTATTTTGATAATTGGGAACCTCCTATAAACAATGCATCATATCGCAACACTAATGCATTTTAAAGTGTTCATGTCTTCGATATTCATTCAAATATGATCTACAAATTTTCTGAGGAAATGAATTCTCGCTCTCGTATTGTATGCAATATAATTTTTCAACTAACTTTTAGGTGGAAGAATGACAATTAGAGGAAATGGGAGCAAAGCGGGGTTTTCTGGATATCTCTTTTGTTTAGTGATTCCAGTTACCGAACAAAATTGGAATTTTGTTTTGAAACACCCTCGAACTTTACCATGCGTTTTCGTCAATTTTTGTTGTAGAAGTATTATAATTATGACACTAGCTTTTTGTTTCAGTGCGTCGTAATAATCGTTCGAAGTTTTCAATCGCACTTGAAGTTTTCAATCCATTTTGAAAAAAAGTTTCGCATTATTTCATAGTGCTCTTTTATTCACTTCAATAACGTATTATGTTTTCCATTTCCGAGCATTGTGTTTGCTATGCTACAAGAAATTTTTTTTCGGGTCAAAGCGGGGTATTAATTTGCTTCTGGTAAATCATACTGATACGATTTCGATGCACAACAATGAATCTAATTTATTATATTAGCGTTTTAAAATTATTTATTTCTCGACAGAATGGTATGCAAAAGTTAATTTTCTATTCGATGTAATTTTTGAATAGTTTTTATATAAATGAACTAAAAAATATTCTAACCATCAATTGTTCATGGAATATTGGTTTTTCAAATATTCATATGTATATTTGTTAATAAGGAGTGTATCGATAAATAGTTAGCAACATTCAAACAGTTATTACTCTGAAATGGATTAATTTTTATACAGCGTGTTTTGCAGTGACATGTTTGTTTACATGTCAATAACAGCTGCGCAATCGATTGGTTGCGGTACGGTTTATCGTTTCAATGATGAGTCGAATCGATCCGGAAACGCGAAAGAAAATTCTGCACACTTGGTGCTCAGAAAGTGGTGTCACGTACAACGAAATTGCAAAAAAGTTCGGAACTACCTAAAAATGTACAAGAAACAGAAGGTGCCGAAAAAGTCCCTGGTACAGCAAGTTCAGACCAAAACAAGAGCGCGAAAACTGTATAACCGGATTCTACAGAATAAAAACGGATGCATCCTGATCGACGACGAAACCTACGCCAAGAAAGACTCTGGAGCGCTGCCCGGACCGCAATATTATACGAAATCGGTGTACCAGGACCTGGACGACGCTGACACCACGGTGGCGATGGAAAAGTTTGGACAGAAGGTGTTGGTCTGGCAAGCAATTTGTACCTGTGGTTTGCGGTCGTCGATTTTCTTCACGAAGGGCACAATTAACGCCAAGGTGTACGAGGAAGAATGTTTGAAGAAGAGAATGCTGCCACTGTACAGAAAGCATAAGGCTCCTCCTCTCTTCTGGCCAGATTTGGCTTCAGCCCACTACGCCAACTCCGTTCTACAGTGGTTGTTAAAAATAATGAACAATTCGTGGAAAAGGACATCAACCCACCGAACTGCCCAGATCTTCGGCCAATTGAAAGGTATTGGACAATTGTCAAGCGGCACTTTCGGAAGGATGGTATAATGTCCCAAAACTTGCAGGAGTTAAAAAAAACTGGACAGTTGCCACCAGGAAAGTCACAAAAGTAATTGTGCAGAATTTGATGAAGAATGTCAAGTCCAAAGTGCGAGCGTTTCACAGAAACTAGGATTTTCTTCAATATAATCAGTGAAATGCATAAAATGAAATTTGTCTTCAATATATCGAAAACTGATGTCAAAATATGTTTTTTTCGCTTTTTTATTCAAAAATCAATGTTGCTAACTACTTTTCGATACACTCCTTATAAACGGCTTTAAAGTTAGATTTTAAATAGTACCCCGATTTGCCCCCTACATGGGCCACAGCAGGTAAAAAAAATTTTTTTAGATCGTTCCGAAATTACTAAACGAATATTTAAGATAAAAATAGATTTAGTCGGGTTATTAATTACTAAAGGCAATGCAAATTTATATACGCAATAAATATCTCCTTTGAATAGTGAAAATAATCATTAAACCAAAATGTCCTTGATTAGAACCAACTCCTCCCTCCTCCGTTATCTGAAGATCATGAAAACTCCAAAATCAACCCTTGAAGCACAAATAAATAAAGCGGGAGGGTAATGCCAGAGACATAACTGAATGCAGTGAATACGAATAAAACTGGCATGCTGTTTCCGCACATTTGAATATCGATAATCGCACGTACTAGTTGAATGATAGGGTAAATTTTGCAAACTTTCAATGTGTCACTTGCCTAATTGTAACAGTACAATTATAAGGCGGAACTCACGAGAGCAAAACATTAAGGGGACAAGACAGATTTAATAAAAAAAAGCAATGTTCAAATTCAATCCACAACAAATCGTTTTTAGCCATCTAGGATTTCTAAATTTAAGTTGGGAGTCAATATGACATTAATTTCAATAACTTACTTGTCAAACGCATCTCGAAAATACAAATTGTATAGCGATTTGAAAGGCGAGAAAATCAATTTTGTTTTAGCATTTTGATATAAATTGATCATAGTTAGTGACAAAACATCGACATGTTTTGTCACTAACTATGATCAATTTATATCAAAATGCTAAAACAAAATTGAAAAGCCCACTGCTCTCAACTACTGAAAATATTCTACATTTCTATGTGTCGGTTTTGCACGATACGCTTTGAGCGATGGTTCGTTCAATTCATGCGGTTGAAATTTTGCGTGCCTTAGTTTCCAACTGAATTTCATCTTAATTCTTGTTCATACCAAACATTTGAGAAAACTTCAATTTTGAGCTATTTTTGGTTATCTCATACTCTTGGAAATTTTATCATAAATTGCTGACCATATTTCCGACTATATGAAGAAAAAATGGTGTTGCTGCGTTAAATATAACAAGAGATATTCGCGATTAAATTTTACCCATTCTTTTTTTTTTTTGTTTCGCCTCTTCGGGCCAGAAAAACTTTCTGACCCTATGTGCGGGGTTGGGAATCGAACCCAGGCGGGCTGCGTGAAAGGCATCGGCTTACCCATCACGCTATACCCGTCCCCTATACCCATTCTTGTACAGTGTAACTTTTGAAAAGGCGCCCCTTAGTAAAGTAAGTCGTATCCACGACAAAAACGTGTGTTTTGATATGATTACGATCACTGTGCATAACGGCGGCTAGCCAAATCGAATCAAAATTTTAAGAAGACATCAGATATAATCATTTTCATCCTTCTCTCAATCTGCTCAATGACAAATTGCACATTTAATTTAATTCAGTCCTGTTCGTTCAGCAGTACAGTGAACCGCATATGGGAAGTTTACGAAACCTAATTACAGGTCTTCAGATGAATCAAATTTGAAGAAGGAAGTAAAGAAAACATCCAACCGATTCATACTAAGTGGGTATGATGGGCGATCCCAATTAGTTATGGACAATCATAGCAATAGTCAGACCGTGAAAAGATGATGGATACCGGCCAAGCATGGCGATAGTGCTTGAGATGAGCGATCAATCCAAATCATCCGACAGGTTCACAATCAGACCACACAAGCGGATCCGAAATAGTGGTTTTCGGTAACACGTCCGAGGTAGGTAAGTGATTACTGTGTGAAATATCTACTGATGTGAGAGATAAATTGATTTGTTCCGATTAAGTAAGTGTTGCGGGTTGGAATAAACTGCTGTAAGTTCCGGTAAGAAGCGCACAGCTATGCGATCTCCACAGCTAGTTTAATCAATAAGTAATAGCTTGGATTGATCGTTTATAAAAAGGACTTAACATGATTCAAATACGACTTTTTTAGATGACAAAACAATTAGAGTCAATTTTGTCTAAACCTACGATTGTCCGCGAGATGTTTGAATTCTACATCTAGGAGTGAATCATTTGTCATATGATTTGTTACCTTCGGTGACACCTGCAAAATTCGTCTGATTCGCACTACCCATTGCCATTTTCGGCATGAACATTATTCAATCGAAACTATTGGCTCGTTGAGCATGACCCTTTGAATTCTATTTGACCATGCTAATGTTGTCACTGCTACAGATCACTGAGAATCAATGACAGTTGGCACATGCTCGACAGCTGGTGGTCTAACATGCTAGCTGCTATAATCATATGTCTTCTGGATATATTGTTATATACACAATGCTGAGTCATATACAGTCGCGGAAACTGCTCAAGGTGGGTAGAATTTTATCCAACTCCACGTAAGCGAACCGTTCGCCAAAATGGATAAACTAATCTTTGCAATTAATTCTAAATTGACAAAACAATAATTTTCAGTTCTTTAAAAATAACATTTTTGAAATTAATTTTATTATTTATATTTTAATATTCAGCACTTTCGTGTAGTTTTTATTGCACAACTGAAAGAAATCTAAATTGAATTGAAGATCCAAATTTATCCATTGAAAAATGTGATAAACCCAATTCTTACCAATATTCGATTACCAATTATATTATACTTATCGTAAACTCACTTGAATTAAATACAAATTTGTAACGAGAACAGATTAAACTCGCATAAACCGCCTTTCAAGATCAAATCGCCTATTCTGAGGCCACTGAAATCTCAGTTCGGTTTCTGAACTAGTCCAATGTGCTGATAGATTACCGGAAGCAAATGTGAATGTGCTCAGAGCATTTATTCATTGAACGTTGAATGCACATCTGCATTTATAGTCAAATACAACATTACCAGATGTCACTAAGAATAATAATCATAATAATCTTATCAGTACCCAATGAATAAACAGACGGGAATCAGTTCAGGAGAAAAAAACAGACACGGGACTCAATTTAGCAAATCTCGATCAGGATTAGAATTAGAAATTTGGTGTACTTTCATAAAACTGGGTCAGAAATTATTTAAAAAAAACGTTTCTACAATGTTCAAAAATACACTAATTTTCAAAAGAAAGTTTCATTTTCATAATAAAATAAAAGTATAACAGTTATTTTACAATGTATGCTTTTTCCATATAACTCTAATAGTTACCTAGAATATTGCCGAAGGTACCGAATGTGTCGAAGAATATTGTAAATCGAACCAACCGTTTTTGAGATATATGTTTTTGAAATTTTCAATGGAATTTTTGCTCTTTTCAAATGAAAGGCTAGAGTCAAAATTTTATTCAAAATGAAAAAAAAAAAATCTTTGATTTGTGATGAAACCGCTCTACCTGAAAATCTAAGATGTAGCAGACATCGTTGAATAATCTACAAAAACATGGCGAATGGTTCGTAATGACCTGAACAGTCCATATTTTAAGCTTGATCGATTGCTCTTGATAACACGGAAAAGTTTAAAATCCTCAGCATAAAGTATTTTACAAGACCTGATGAACTTTTCGGTGAAACCACGGAACAAATTACAAATGTGTAAGAATGATATTTTTCTATTTTAGCAAATTCCAATCGCTCGTATAGATAAGAACATTACCATTTAGTTATTAAGATTGAAAATTCATTTTCGATACGTAAAGGACTTTGACGAAAACTTTGTAGAATTCAATTTATATGATATCCACTTGCAGACGTTTGTTACACATCAGTTAGTTTTTCTTCCTAATAACGGAGGAACAGACTGCCGAGTTTTTTGAATATCGTAATACGTAATGCTTAACAGAAACTGTTTTTTTTAAATATAAAAACCGGAAAAAATGGACACATTTTTATTTATCGTGCATTCAAAATCCTGCTCACTTCGTATTTTCAAGATGTATGTGTAGCATAATGTCTGCCTTTTAAGTTTATCATTGGCTCATCGGTTGTGGAAATGGTATCAAAGCTAGATGAACAACGCGTCAAAATTATTCTCGCTCGTCGCAAAAAATCAAACTACTCCCACGTCAAGTTCGTGAAATTTTGCAATGAGCCAAAAAACTAGCCGAGCTGATGACCTGCAAGAAGAAGTGAAAGGTTACCAAACGCGTGTGTCGATTTGATCTCCTCGTGTAAAAATGCTTACGGGTTTATGGATTGCTTTTGATAGCCGGCTAACTTTTTTTATGGAGAATAAATTTTGAGTTTGAGAATAACAATAATCACATTTGATATTTCATATTTTCGAATCGATTGAGAAGATAAGATCCGACTGCCATACCGAAGAAGGACTATTTGACATGTCTAGAGAACTGGAAGAAACGGTGGTTGAAGACACTCGAAAATTAAGGGGGCACTCTATGAAAAATCGATTTTTGACATCATTGCAAAGATTCGAAAACGTGCTCAATCCACCTAGTAGTGAGATGTTAGCTTTTTTATCAGTTCGCATATGTTTTTGCATTAATATTCTTCGGTTAAACCTATCATGAATTACAGTTTGAAATTTCAATCACCCATTACTCTGTAATTTCGGTACTGCAAGACGGATCGAAAAAAAAATGTGCGAAATCATAAAACTAATTCTTTGAATCTAAAGTGTGAAAATCGAAAGAGCATGTCATGAGATGTCAAGCTGAGTTCCACTTTAGAGTTTTGACGTTATGAATGCCTTACTTTTCAATATACATGGCCGGGTATCAATTAAAAGTTTCAAAAATAGCCGCGAAACCTTTTTCTGTCATAATTTTGAACGATAATAATAACTCAGTAATTTGTTGATGGATTGATATAATTTAACAACCAATCGATTCGGAAAATTTTAACTTCAACATATATGGCAACGTCTTTTTAGTATTTCAATAGCATACTATTGAAAAAATCGTTAGAATCAACCTATGTTTCCCTCAACCAATCCCAGTTGTCAAAAATTATGTCATTCTTTTCTTCGGCATAGGAGGCTTTGTGTCATGCATGAAAACACCGCATCGTTCTGCGTAGTATGAAGAGGAATCTATAAATATATATATATATATATATATATATATATGCTGCAAAACATTTCTTTGTCTAGTTGATGGTCGCATGTGAATGAAACAATGGTGCAATTTTCAGCTGTTTGCAGCACACCGTGTTCGCTTGAGTATTTTGTATATCATCCAGCTACTGAAGAACAGAATCAGCATTGTTACCGGTTCTTTTGAAATATCCCATGTATTTAGCAAATTTTTGGTTGATTTTTGGCATTAAAAATACCTTACTCTTCACTATACGAGGCCGAATGTGAATTAAAAGTTTCAAAAATAGCCGCGTAACGTATTGACGTATAATTTTGAACAATTATAACTCAGTCATTTGTTGATGGATTGATGTAATTTAACGTGTCTCAGACACAAACCTGTAATTTTTTGGTCATTAATTACGGTACTTCTGCAACCGGCATTCAGGGATCAGCGTAAAGTGATTCGTAAGGGCATGAATGAATATGACGTATAAATTGGAATAGTTTTTGTTCAACTTTGAAGATGTTTTGGTATCGTCATTTTCCACAAAAATCCAGAACATTGACAAAAAAAAGTTTCTTCGTCATCACGAAACTGTGTTGGTTTCGCACTAAGGAGTGTATCTAAAATAAGCTGTCCACATACATTTGTGCTGTACGCATGTATTTGTGATGGTTTTTTATGCTCAGATCGCAGCATACTGTGCGTTTGGCTGTCAGCTTTCAATTCTTTACTTGTTTGTGCGGTTGAAATTCTGTGTTTTCAAAATTTCGCGTATTGAAAAGGAAGTGGAAATTAAAGTTCTGGACACATGGCTAAGTGAGAACGGTATTACTATGCGAAAATTGGCGAAGCGGTTTGGAATTCATCATGCCAGTTTTAAAAACATAATTAATTAGTTTGCGGAACATTATTCTTAGGATGAGCTACCAGGAAGAGCCAGAAAACCCGGTTCTTCCAACCTGAAACTGGACCAGAAAGTTGTATCTCTAATCATGAAGAACAAATCAATGTCAATACGTGATTTTGCCAAAACAGCAGGAACGAGTGTCGGAATGGTCCAGCGTATCAAGAGGCGAAATCACCTAAAGACCTACAAGAAGCAGAAAATCTCGGAACAAAGTGTAAAACAGAAGAAGCAAGCAGCAACAAGGGCCCTGAAATTGTATTCGTGTCTTTTGCAGTGTCCGGATGTATGCGTTTTGATGGACGATGAAACTTATGTGAAGGAGGACTCAAAAACCCTTCCAAGTCCACAATACTTTACTGTCGTCGTTTTGTGAACGATGCGGACAGGTCGATTCAAGTAGAGAACTTCGGTCGAAAGGTACTGGTATGGCAAGCAATATGTTCCTGTGGTTTGAAGTCAACCATTTTTTACACTACCGGAACTATAAATGCAGAAATCTATCGATCTGAGTGTTTCCAGAAGAGATTGCTGCCTTTATATAAGAAGCATAGTACACCTCCACTGTTTTGGCTGGATTTGGCGACGGCTCACTATGCCAAAACCACTCTCAATTGGCTTGCGAAAAAGGGTATACATTTCTTTGAGAAAAATATCAATCCACCAAATTGGCCTCAGCTTCGACCCATCGAACGTTTCTGGGCAATCGTGAAGAGGGTCTTCAAGAAGACTTGTTAGGCAGCTGGGAACATGCAGGAGTTAAAAAAATTGGGCTCAAGCGTCCAAAAAATGCGATGCTGCACTTGTCCGGAACTTGATGAAGAGCGTTCGATCAAAAGTTCGAAAACTCGTGAAGGAATAACTTAAATTTCATCCGGTTTTCTTTATGCTCAAGTTTAACCTCGTACAACAAAGGATCAATTTTTAGTTTGAATAAAATATCGTTTTTTATCATAATTTGAAAGAAAAATTTGTGGATAGCTTATTTTCGATACATTCCTTGAACAACGGGGATTTGAGCAAACCTGATATAAAAACCAGGTTCGAAACTGACTCGATTTTCAGTCCAGATGTCGATCGATTCTCGATTATCACAAACTTAGGTTCAAATTAAAGGTCCCATGATACAATTTTCGGTTCCGGAATTACAGGGTTAAGAGTGCTAAGAATTTTTTACCGCCTTCTTCTCAACCCTTCTTCTCAACTACGTTCAAAACTGTTCCAATTTGAAGGTCATATTTGTTGCTGTTGGTACATATTTGCCATACGATCAACTTCAGTTATTCCGGTCCTTGGAATCCGGTTTCAGATGTATTGGAAAAAATGATCAAAAACTACAATACAAAAAGGATTTCATTCATTTTTCTTCAAGATGACCAATATGTATTTTTTTATATTCAACAGTTTTGTAGAATCTGAGGTTTACGCACTCAGAACAAGTCTGATCTATTCAATGTATAGCTTGGATGAATTAGTGTTTTTACCCTGGGACGTTTGGGAGGTGCTCAACATGGTCACCATTTTGATTTAATCTTTAATTCTTATCCTCAAACCTACTTCCGGATAGGACACTATCAATACACTAAAAGTATTTTTTCTGTGTTTTTCTGTTTCTTCACAATAAATCAAAGAAATGGACAATTTTTTCAACCGTTTCGTAGAGTCCCCTTTTTCAAAATAACACCATCAAAAGGATTCAGATAGGATTTTGAATGTTTCCGAAATCTACTTGAAAAATAATCACACAAATGATTCTATACATTTGTGTTGTGGGTGGCATTATTCTTTACGTTTCTCGATTGTTCGATTACTCGAAAAATAAAAAATCGATTTTGTTTTACTTATTGTTTTAATCGAATATCGTAATATCCTCTGATAACATCTTTGAAAAGTTTCAAAAACGTAATCTACCTAGCAGTGAGATGATAGCTTTTTGTTTATCAATTCACATATGTTTTTTTGCATGAATATTCTTCGGTGAAACCTATCATGAATGGCAGTTTGAAATTTCAATAACTCATTACTCTGTAATTTTGGTACTGCAAGATCGAAAAGAAAAATTATATAGAACCATAAAATTAATTCTTTGAATCAAAGCGTGAAAATCGATTGAGGATTCCATGAGATGTCGAGGTGAGTTACACTTCCGAGTTTTTGGTCATTATTTACGGTACTTTCGGAACTGGCATTTAGGGATCAGCATAACCCAAAGTGGTTCGTATGGCAATGAATTCTATGACGGTTTGTATAGTACCATAAGCCTTTTAATTTGAATTTCTCTTTATTATATACGTTTTGGTCTTTTTTGAGAAAATTATTGAGCTCCTCTATTTCCGACATTCTCGGAACATAAATTCGGAAATTGGAGTATTGGAGCATTATGACAGATATTGTCGAAAAACTGAAAAAATTTACATAACATCCGATCTCAAAAACATTCAATAGCGCTCATGTCACCGTGTAGATCTTTCATTTGCGACTAGTTTGATCAAAATCGGTTCAGCCATCTCTGCGATCTCGACAACACACATATATACACACACGGACATTTTCTCAGTTCGTCGAGCTGAATCGATTGGTATATGACACTCGGCCCTTCAGTCATCGTAAAATTTTTCTGAAGTTTGAGCGAATTATATATCTATTTTTATTATTTATATAAAAAAGTTTAACACGTTGTTGAAATTAAATTTTCTATCCTAATCCCGGCATTAATTTTTTATGTAATTCCGGAGATGTATTCGGATAAAATTCTATTGGATTCCTTAGAATTGTAAGATCTGTCATATGAAATGAAAACTAGTCGAGCGGTCCTTGAGAAACTACTACTTTTTCACCCGTTTTACCACTTTACTCCAGAAGCGCGAGTCGGATGAGATATTCCATTTGAATCTAAGTTTGGACGAAAATTCAAACTGATATTTACTAATCTCGACGAACTGGTTTGGAATTCAAGTGCGTATTAAAAATCGTGTTTCACTTTGCTTCCAAACATACAACGCTCAAAACTCATTTTACTGGGATAGAGAGGAAAAGTCACAAAAATGACAATATCTTCGGTAAAAATGGATCGATTTCAACAAACTATGGCTTGTTTGATAACTACTATAACGAGCTATCCAAATTTTGGAATCTGTTTTGTTTTTGAGGTCAGTTGAGACAGATATGTCTCGGGTTGGCGGCTTAATGCATAGGGCGCTGCACAGTGGTTTGAATCGACAAAAACGTGAACTTAATTCTCTAGCTGTTAAACCGTTGATCCGATATACATAGTTCCTTTGGAGAACTCATTCACCAAAATATATCTCGTGATTTCATCACAAAAAGATGTGCAAAAGCCTACTACGATAAAAGTTCATTTCAACAACTTTTTTCTCTTAAGAGATAGAAAAATGATGTCTTCTACAAAGTATTAGAACTTCTAACGAGAAAAAACTTTGCCGAAGAAGCTAAAGGTCTAACGCAAATTATTTTCAGTGTCTACTATGTTCGAGACAATTACTAAAAACGTAAAGTTACACATTTTTGTTGAAGACTGTGCACGGTTTGGCCCTTTCCCTGAAAAGTTATTTAACATTTAAACTTTTATATATCCTAACTTTAACTACTAATAGGAAGCAGACCAAAAGGTACATACATACACTTCTTGGAAAGCTTAAATCAAGTAATATAATGATACGAAGTGCGTAACGTGGCCCTTTTAAATTGTGTAACTAAGACAACGAAATATGTAGTGCTTTTTTATCATTTTCTTAGCAAAACCATTTACTTAAACGACTATTTTTGGTTTATTAAAAAGAGCTTAGTAGGAAATGTTCAAAAATTGGAATCGGTCGTTAGTGTAGCTTTGGTGCAATGGTGTAATGATTGAATATAATTTCATGATGCAATTGATCAAACTAAAGAAGCATGTTAACGTGCTGGGGACGGGTATAGCGTGATGGGTAAGTCGATACCTTTCACGCAGCCCGCCTGGGTTCGATTCCCAACCCCGCACATAGGGTCAGAAAGTTTTTCTGGTCCCAAGAGGCGAATGACCTTAAGGTTAAAACCTCTATAATCGAAAAAAACGTGCTCATTAAATTTCGACAAGTTTTACTTATTCTTTTAATAGAATATTCCTTATCCGTTCGTTTAATTCCAATTCATTTCAAGGATGATATCTTACACCATTACCAGTACGCCCAAAAATATCGTTTAAATTTAAGTTTTCTGAGAATAATTTTTATGTGTTGAAATGTGTAAGTGTAGCCTGCTTGAAAAGCCGAATCCTTTTTGTAAAATCATGCCGTTCTACGAAATACGTTCTTATGAATTAGGCCATACACAGAAAGAAATATTGAAATTCACACGATTTCTATATAAATAGTACTATGAAATGGACATCAGTTGAATTAAAAATTCGACTCAAAACCATGCTCGATGTTAAAGTAAATTGAAATACATTAATTTCAATGAATATGACCGTTTATTTATATTGACGATTAGTTTTACTTTTAAAGTCTATTGAAAAATGAAGCACAAGTAAAACGAACTTCAAATACTTTCGGTGATATAGTTGTTTGTAATTAAGTGCGCTATGTTATATCTATGAAGTGACTAAACTTTGAAGTGCGTTTTCTCGAAATCGCCGTTTACACAATAAAAATGGAATTACTTTGACTTTCTTATATAGAAAGGTTATGCAATCACTATGAAAACCGAATGTTTAACCGATGCCCGGATTGCCGAATTTCATGTACCATGCGATTCAGTTCGACAAACTGAGCAAATGGCAGTTTGTGTATGTGTGTATGTATGTATACCAGAATATGCACTCACTTTTCTCGGAGATGGCTGAACTGATTTTCATAAACTTAGATTGAAATGGAAGGTCTTATATTTTTTTATTAATTTCTGGAATTTCATTCGGATCCGATTTCCGGTTTCGGAATTAGAGTGCGATAATTGGAAAATTTTCAATCTCAGTAGTATTTTTTTTAAGATGATCAATATGTAATTATAAATATTACAACATTACAACATTAGTGTTTAACCTCGGAAGATAGCGTGTGAACAGGAGGTCGGCTTTTTTAAAACCTTGAGGGATGCTCAATATGATCACCACTTTGATTTTATTTTTGATTTAATACAAACTCTTTTTCTTATTATAAAACGTACATCAACAAATACTCTAAAAGGAATTAAGTTAACCTCATATCAATGTCACAACATTCTCATCGTTCAACGCGATCATCCATCCACATATTTGCACATAATTCGATGAATGTTGTGCCATACGCTAGGAGGTGCAAAAAACGCGGCACCTGATTAAAAGCAAACAGCAATTTAACAAATTTTCATTAATTTTTTCTTTCAGGTAATGCCTCGTCTTCAATTATTGGATGAACACATCTTGATGGGTATGTAGGCAAAATTTTGTGGCAGTGAACCGAACCGGTCAGGGTCATGTTAAAATGGCAAACCCACATGAACATTTGTGTAATTACATCAACGGTCAGTGGGCTGTAGTAAGAGTGCAAACACATCGCGTACCGTGCTATAGTCTGATTGCTGTGAGAAGCTATTTAATGTCAATGTATGACCACTGTGATTTGATTTGCTTACCTTCACTTTGCATTATGAATCATAGCTAGTAACGAACGGAACTCTCTTAACAGTAGCCTTATAAGTTTAATTTGGAACTATACCACGGCTTTTTCAGTTTGTAGTTCATTCGAAATTTAACCACAGCGAAGTCAATGACATAGAAAACAACGCCACGAATGCAAACAATTCTTGCGACAACGGGTTTGCCATTAGATTCGTCCGATCGTGTCAAACGAATGCATGTGGGACATCTTAATAGACGCGTTGCGGAATTCAGCACAGCCCATCAAACGCTTGTTGGTCCACCTACTGAGCCGTTAGCCCATAGTTCCCGCTATAATCAGCCTCAGCAATGCGATAGTCATAAATCAAGAGCTCCACACGCGGCAGCATCACAACATGAGGACCTCAGTTATTGTCCAAAAGTAGCTTGTCATCGTCACCCCGAAGCAACCACCACCACCACTAACAGCCGTGATCACAAGACTCTAACCAAGCACGCGATCAGCGACTTATCATGCTGAGCTAGAAATTTTTGTCGCGATTGGTATGGTCTATTAAGCTATTTGTACTAGGATTATGAATAAATGATTTGTCTTTGAGTCCTTCTGTGAGCTAGCAACCAAAACCTGTGCGATAGGACCGGCCTCGTGTAGAAGTAGACAGACTCGCAGATACCACGGGGACCACGAATGAATCGCTCGCACAGCGCCCCTTAATCGACGCTCCAAGGTAAACTATCCCATCGAGTTGTATAATCAAACTCAAATTGATAGACCTGCTGGCAGCGAGCCGGTGCCGATTCAGTGCAGTCAGTCTTTGGGGGGTAACATTGATTTTTTAGGCGATGCGACTTCTTGAAGTCGCAAAAACTCACCTTTGTCTCTTAGTAGTTGGAGTATGCATTTCTAGCTTCGAAAGGTTGTTCAACTGACTACCAATCGGTTGAAATGTTTTGTTGATTTGTGTTGGCCCAAACCGGCAGCTTGGTGGGGTGATTTGTATGGCAAAACTTTTGATCAGGACAGCTGATTCGATCTCAAATGAGGTGCTGGATCATCTGTCAGATCGTTTGATAGTCTAACGGTCCGCGTTTGATAGTCCGCGGCAACATCATCATCTTCAGAAATTATTGATTATTGTGCTACTTCTAAATTCGGGTTAACGATAATCGTTTTTTTTGTGGTCAGGAGCTTATTGGATGGAAAATTACAATAATATTTTCAGTTCATATGATCGAACACGATTCGTTTATTGACTGGTGAATGTTTCACCAATGACGGCTGCGAAGAAAGTGAAGAACAACGAAATATTGTCAAATTTTGTCGATAAAAGAGGTGATAAAAATGCTGATAATTTCAAACTGCTATCTTTCATTTGATTAAATTTAGTGCTGACTTAAAGTAAATTACAGTACTTTTATTAAACGTTCAAAATTACATTATTTGATGGTTACATTTCTTCAGTTCGAACAAAATCATTTGATGGAGCCCATCAGCGCCGCACGGAATCATCGCATTTGCTTGACTGTCCCGGCTGCTTCGTCGAAGTCACTACTTTGAAGTTGCCCAGTAATTTTTGATCAGTCGAAATTCTGGACAATTCGCTTGGGTACAAATGCGATCTTGTTGGCAGCCTACCATCCCAGAACCAAATTAGGGTAGTGGCAGCTGGCCAAATCGTACCAAAACATTAAATTGCCACTATACTTGCGGATTAACGGCAATACATGCTTTTTCAACCATTCCACGATTTAAACTTGGTTCCCTATGTAGATCACAACTGCAAATCGCTTGCCAAATCATAGTATTCTTCGCGAACTTACTAGCAAATACGAACTTGCATCTCTCCGGCACATCCCTATTTTCAGTCACGATGAATATTGTTAACCGGAAAGCTACTTAGAATTGAGGTTGACGAATAATTCGTAATACTGGCTTTGTATGACATGCATTTTCCCTGGCAAGGATTTTTCTCAGTTTTTTCAAAGTTGGCGTTGTACCTTTGACCACATCTTGAATCAAAAGACCGGAGTTTGCTTTAACGTTACTCAATACCTTGCTGCACAACTTACGATCCTTGGTTTCAACACCCAGAGTATTCTTGTAGGTTCTGAGCAATATTTTTTGACGTGAATACATCTTACTTTTTTATGGGGCACCTTTCCAAAATTTTACGTGAATCTTTTGATCGTGAATATCTTATCTTATTGTATCTAACATATCAACATAATTTTTGCTACATGCCACATGACTAAAAATGTTTCCAAAGAGATAAAAAATAATTCAACTGTTGAAATGTGCACATCGCAAGTGAAAACAATCAGTTCAGTGATCCGTTTGCATTGCAAACTTCGTACCGAATATAAGTTTGCGTCGTCATTAACACTTTCAATGACGGCCAACGTTCACGCGTAATACAGAAATAGAAGTATTGAGGTGAAAAACCTTAACAACATAACGCATGTAGCGCCTAGATTTACAGAAAGTAATGCATGTAACGTTTCGTAACATCCATAACGTAAAAATAAGTAACGCGTGTAACGCTTCGTAGTATCTATAACTTACAAAAAGGAACGCTTCGTCAAGCCTACAACTTAAGAAACAGCTTCGAATGTAACAACAGATCGTAACATCTAAAACTTACAAAAAGTGACGAATATTACACTAATAATTTACTGAAAAGTAACGCATGTAACACCTCATAATACTTTACCATTAGAAATATAACAATTACAATTTACAAAGGAATAACGCATGTAACGCTTCGTAACACCTTAACATCAAATACGTAACACCTATACTTTACAAAAATAGGTGTAACGCCTATAACGTACAAAAAGTAATGCATGTAGCGTTTATAATTTACAAAAAAGTAACACATGTAGCGCTTCGTAACGCCACAAACTAATAAAATGGTAACGCATGTAACGCTTTGTAACGCCTGTAACTTACAAAAATTAACGCATCGTAATGCCTATAACATATAAAAATGTAATGCATTCAACGGTTCGTGACACGTGTAACTTACGAAAAATGACGCATGTAACGTTTAAAAATAACAAAAAAGTAACGCATGCAACGCCTCATAACCCATTAAATCTAAAAATGTAACACATATAACTTACAAAAAAAGTAACGTTATATAACTTACAAAATATAACGCATGTAAAGTTTAAAATTTACCAAAAAGTAACACATGTAACACTTCATTACACCTTTACCTTAAAAAAGCTACGCATGTAACGCCTATAACTTATGAAAAAGTAATGTGGGTGTCGTTTCGAAATATGCCACGCGAAAATGAAAGAATTTGTTTGAAAATATGCTTGGTTCATGCACTTAGAGTCTTCTCTGGTAATAAAAAAAGAAAGAAATAAAAAAATAAGAAGAATACAATAAAAAACTATTGTGAAATTCATAATAGAAATTATAAAGAAATATTGTGAAATTCTTTAACAACCGAATTTGCTGAAAATTGCGTAATCAATCAACGATAAAATTTTTTGTCTTTAAAAATCTGTATGTTTCGAAAATTAAGACTGATGAAACCTGGTGCCCTATGCAACGATGAAATTTTAATTCATTCAAGCAACGCTATAACAGATCGGCTGAAACGTTCGTATCGTTTCTATGAGAGGGCGCCACTAGAATTAAATCCATACCATTTTCAGTTAGTACCAACCTTCAAAAGATACGTGTATAAATTTGACAGCTGTCTGATTATTAGTTTGTGAGATATTGCATTTTGAGTGAAGCTACTTTTGTTATTGTGAAAAAAATGGAAAAAAAGGAATTTCGTGTGTTGATGAAACACTACTTTTTGATGAAAAAAAGTGCCACCGATACCAAAAAATGGCTTGATGAGTGTTATCCAGACTCTGCACCGGGCGAAGCAACAATTCGTAAGTGGTTTGCAAAATTTCGTACTGGTCATATGAGCACCGAAGACGATGAACGCAGTGGACGTTCAAAAGAGGCTGTTACCGATGAAAACGTGAAAAAAATCCACAAAATGATTTTCAATGACCGTAAAGTGAAGTTGATCGAGATAGCTGACACCCTAAAGATATCAAAGGAACGTGTTGGACATATTATTCACGAAGATTTGGATATGAGAAAGCTTTATGCAAAATGGGTGCCGCGTGAGCTCACAATCGATCAAAAACAACAACGAATTGAATTGTTGAAATTGAACGAATTGGGCTTCGAATTGCTCCCTCATCCACCGTATTCTCCAGATTTGGCCCCCAGTGACTTTTTCCTGTTCTCATATCTCAAGAGAATGCTCGCTGGTAAAAAACTTAGAAGCAATGAAGAAAATAAATTTAGAAGCGCTGAAACTGAGGCCTATTTTGAGGCAAAGGACAAATCGTACTACAAAAATGGTATCGAAAAGTTGGAAGATCGCTATAATCGCTGTATCGCCTCTGATGGCAATTATGTTGAATTATAAAAACGAATTTTGGCAAAAAAATGTGTGTTTCTATTAAACGATACGAACTTTTCAGCCGAACTGTTAATTGCACCCCAACGCAATATCTTCATTAAAGTAGTAGACGAAATTTGAAAACTACCCCGCGATCATCGAATTTAAATGAATGAGGTACTGGTTTACTAAGCGATCATCTTAATCATATTAGATTATTAAAACAATCACATGGTTGCGTACAAGACACAACCGATGGCTATGACAATGAAAAAGGAAGTAATTCGAACATTAATGAAATTATATTAATGGACCTCTATCACAGAATATTTCCACTGATTTGTTAAACAACTCTAGATTAAATGTTTATTTTGTTGGGGTTTGCACGAATTGTAATGAAGAACTATTTCTATTATTTCCTGTACTTTCATTGTGTGTTATCATATTTGATATTGGATATATTATTATCATATATTTTTTTATTTAATCCAATTTTAACATGTATTTGTCGTTCGCCGGGGTAAATATCGTGGAGAACAGGTTTGAGTTTCAGCTAGGTAAGGTTATTCGTATTCACAACATTTTGGTTATGTCTCTGATATTACCCACAGGCATTTTTGTTCTTTCGAGTTCCGATATTTCGAGTTGACGTTATTTCTGAACGCGACTGACTACTGTCGATTGTGCACCAGTCTATAGAAGTGTAAACATACCACTGTGAAGGATTTTCGATATCTCAAATTAGAGGACGTATCAATTTGCTTTTAGTCAACTTTTGGCTGAATAAATCTAAACTTTATACAGATTTAGATTCTCGGTTTTCGTATTATCAGTCTGCAAAAGTTCTCTTGGCATAATAAAGGTAAAATCGGGTGGACACAATACACACTTTCTACTTCACATTAAGTACTTTTGGGCTCGTTTGAAAGTTACTATTGGACCATTGATCAAGTTCAAAGATCAAATGGCTGTCACTTCTGGTTCCGTAGATATAATGACATAAGTGACGTAACCGACATAACGCTTTGCTTCCTTACAGCTCAATTTTCTCAGTTGTCAGTTGAATAGAAAATTCAATAAAATGCACTGTCACTCTGACAATGTACCTTGACTGTGTTCCACATAACTTAAAATGTGTCAGAGTATAGTATATATTATTGAAATTTGATTGATTCGTATTTAGTGACGAAGTATTAGTCACTTTAGAGTAAAACATCCAAACCGATGGGAATTCAGATCTTGTCATTTTCTATTGAAACCCATAAGTCCTGACAGAATTCATTCTCACTTCATTTTATTTACATTACATAATGTTCGGAAGCTGAATTAAGAGCTTCTATCAATTTACGAATAATTTTTCCTAGAATAATTGAATGAGCAATAGACATGTTTATCTACAATTGAAAATAAATTACTTGTTCGATGAGCTTATCAAATAAACACACATGGCCAAAATTCGTAAGAACCCATTCACAACAGAACTCGAATCTTCTCAACAATTACATTTATTGGTTACCCATGAATTCTACTGTCACGTCAACACACTTTCACTACGTTTTTTAAACAACGCAATACAATTTCAAGCAGTTACTCCCAGTCGCATGTAAAATCCGCAAATAATTTATTTCAAATTATCTGATTACTCAATTACTCAATGAAGCAGATTTTTTTCTAGTGTTTCTGCCAACAATCGAAGAGCTCGATCGAATTTGATTGCGGATTGATCATCATTGGCAAAGACCAAGCGAATGGTAACCAAAGACAGACAGCAAAATCAGATCAAAGCCTCACCCATCCATTTAAATTAAAGACCACGTGTTTCTCCGTCGGGGGTTGCGGTCTATTTGTTGTTTCCGAAGGGTACTGCCGCGCTGAGTAGGCGCTGTGATTTTATTGAGAGTCGATGTTTTCGTGACACCCGATTAACGAAGCGAGGGTGTTTGCCTGCTTCGATCAATCAGTTATCAGTCATCACACGAATGCCACGAATTAGGACCAAATCATTCGTGTGCCTATTACATTTGACCTGCTGTTCATCTTCGATTACGATGCCAGTCTGTCTGGCTGTATGGCTGTTTGTCTGAAGAAATGGGCAGCCGGTGAGTCCATTGGCATAACAACATAGTCTTCCTCTTCCATGTCAAGGTTATTAAAAGACCCAGTATCGATAGCGGTGACGCCTTTACGAAAAACAAGTTTCTAAACAAAACCGTTGTTCGTGTTTCATCTTCTTCAGCAGTAGAGTTTTGTTTGATCAAAGATTTTCTGTTTTGCATTGGCTAATATAGAGCATCTGATTCTGTAGGATTCTTGTAGTGCCTACACACTAGGGTGGGAAAAAAATATTGATTTCAGCTCCACTAAACTTTTCGTGTTCCTTTTGGGTCTCTTGAGCACCATGCAAAATTTTAGCTTGATCGGAGAAACTATATTTTCGCGCCCGAGGTTTGAAGTTTGCATGGGATTAAGTATGGAGAAATTCACTTTTTACAAAAAAATCGGCTGGAGATCAACCTATAAACTTTAAAAATCAGTGCATATGTGATTTTCGCAGAAAATTTATCGAGGAGGAAAACCTTCGAAGACCGCAAAACAATCCGACATTTGTAGAAAAAGTTATTAAAGGAAAACCGACACAAAGTTCGAATAATAGCTTATTCCCTAATATATCTAGCATTACTGCTGCTAATGGTGGTAATATGATTTTGCTTTCTTTTATTATGCTATAACGGTTGATCAGAGTTGTTTGATGCCATAACGATAGTTATTAAGGTTAGTACGAAGATTTTTTTTTCAAGTGACAAGCCATGTTCCAAAACTCATTGTAAACCTGTTTTAATCCATCTAGTGGTGTAATGATGCCTTTCTCATATATAATATTGTGGAGTTCTATTCAAAATTTTTTCTTCGATTTTTGAAAGAAACCAAGAGATTGTTTGTGCATTAACTAGTATAACATACAGAATAAAACAGTGCTTTGATTGCGTAGGTCATCCTTAAGAAAACGAAGTGGGTTCACTATTACATGCACTTCCGGCACCGGAACCCGAGAACCGGTATAATCAAAGTCGGTTCGTACGGCCACCAACTAACATGACATACAAACTCTACTAGTACGCACTCTAAATTACGTTTTAAATGTTTGTTGCATCCGAGAATATGCAGTAATTTTTGGTAGGACCATAAGGCCTTTCAATTGACCCTAAGATTGGGAATAACGGTTTAGAGTCCAGTTTATAACATTTTTTACGGTTTTTGTTCCGCCAGTTTAAGTGACGGTGTACAATATTGAACCCACTTTACCCTATAGCTCCGGAACCGGACGTCGGATCCGGATGAAATTCAGGAATTCCGTATGGGACCGGGAGACCTTTCATTTGAATCTAAGTTTGTGGAAATCGGTCAAACCATCGCTGAGAAAAGTGAGTGAGATCCATTTTGGTATATATGACCACTATTTCCGGTACTTCCGGAACCGGATACCGGGAACCAGGATAGCTGGAATCGGTTTGTTTAGTTGCCTACTGATAATAACTATTGATTTGTGTTGTTTTGAGACCAGTTTAGAAATTTTTTTACGTTTTTTGTTTCGCCGGTTTAAGTGAAGGTGTACAATATTGAACACACTTTACCCTATAACTCTGGAACCGGAGGTTGGATCCGGATGAAATTCAGGAATTCCGTATGGGACCGGGAGACCTTTCATTTGAATCTAAGTTCGTGGAAATCGGTCAAACCATCGCTGAGAAAAGTGAGTGAGATCCATTTTGGTATATATGACCACCATTTCCGGTACTTCCGGAACCGGATACCGGGAACCAGGATAGCTGGAATCGGTTTGTTTAGTTGCCTACTGATAATGACTTTCGATTTGTGTTGTTTTGAGATCAGTTGTACGATGTACAATATTGAACACACTTTACCCTATAACTCCGGAACCGGAGGTCGAATCCGGAAGTCGGATCCGGATGAAATTCAGGAATTCCGTATGGGACCACGAGACCTTTCATTTGAATCTAAGTTTTTCAAATTTGGTTCAGCCATCTCCGAGAAAACCTAGTGAGATTATTTGACACATACACAAACATACACACACACATACACACACACTTACACACAGACATTGCTCAGCTCGATGAACTGAGTCGAATGGTATATGACACTTGGCCCTCCGGGCCAATTTTCACTAGTCGGTTTTTCAAGTGATTGCATAACCTTTCTATATGAGAAAGGCAAAACATTAGATGATAAGTGTCTCACCGAGTTTCAGTAAAAACTATCTCACTGTTCAAAATCTCGGCAAACGGATTTGTTGATTTCGGTATATTTGTTGTTTACTCAAAAGTTCAGCATTATATTATGCAAAACTTCGGCGCTTTACTGAGATATCAGCATATTACTTTAACGAATTCCGGAAAAAAGAATGTGGGTTTCATGAACAATCAGCAAAATGTCGTGTTGCCGATCTACTTCGGCATTTCACAATGCCGAGCTCGAGAATCGGTTTTAAGTGTGTAGGAATCGATAAATTCTGATATTCGTTACACAACATAATAAATCATGCACTCTGAAATATCCAACATGATCCTTCTAATTACGTCTGTCAATCACCCGAACGGCAAAATTCCCATCTAAATTGCCGTACACTCGAATTTAGATAAACCTTTTGATCACAATCTCGAGTTGTGTTTCGCTTTATTAGTTGAAACGAGCGACTTGTCTCAACAAATTCACCAGATAAATATGTAAGTGCAAAGTTCTGCTTTTTCAGAGCACATACAGAATCAGATTAGTTTCTGCCAATCGTCACTTTGTGATGGAGTGCCATTCGGAGCATAACCGACAAACCGAATCATCTTAAATAGTAGCCACTTGTTAGTGCAATTAAAAATAATTAATGTCTGCTACGTGAAGGTCATCTCCCAGACAGTGCCAGTGTCCGGTCGGTGGTCAGTCAGTAGGATTCCTACTCTGACATTGGATTCGCCTTTATGCGAGCGAAAATTATGCGCTCTGTTTATGCAGTTAGAATTTTTTAATAAAAAGAATAAGATACGGATCATCAGAAAATTTATTTCACTTATGTTCCCATCAAAGACGGACAGGACAAGTTAAACATTCCGGCTGTAGTTTGCTTTCTTCTTAAGTTTCTTGTCACGTTTCTCCTCATGTCCCTCTTACTTTCATTCGCTTTTGTGAACGGAGTTTTATAAATTACAAAAATATGCTTCGCGATGCGATGAGAGACCGATCGCGAAAAAGTGCACCATTTATGTGCACCGTCGTCATATCGCGGCCAGCAGGTTACTGGGCACTGGAAGGCAAAGCGCCGAGTGGAACATTGGCTCCGGTTTATTACCGTGTCACGGTTCGGGGCAAGAGAGTTGTGAGGTGCGGGAAACGACCTTGCCATGATCTCATTATTCATGGTGGCAAACCACCAGTCACGGTACCGATCAACCTGCCCCAGAGCTGATCTGCGCTAAATCAATTCTCCGCGAACTCTCTCCCTCTCTATTGCTTCGAGTCTTACTTATTTCTCACGTCGAGGTTTGCAGTTTCTCGAATCGAATCTCTTTGGGCGCAGATTGGATTTAATAGTTTCAGGAAAAGTCGTTGACCCTGTTCCGAAAATAAGTCCTATGGCACCTGTAAGGTTAGCGAGAGCGGATAGCGATTGAAACATAACAGCTCAGGTGAATGCAGGGAAGTTTCCATATCAAGCGATGGCGACAAACTACTTTATATGTTTGGCTGTATATTTTATTTTTAGTTTATCACTGAAAGCATGCCACCACAACCTGATAAAAAACGTGACCTTCTATACCTACTCGTAAGTAGCTTTTAAAAGTATAAATAATGTTGTCAAAAGCAATATAACCATTTTTCGCCTTTCTCTTACAAAAGATCTTGCTGAAAACCCCGGCTTTAGTTCAGAGCCTCGGAGACCTCCAGATGTACTCGATCATCAAGTCCTAACAAGTTTATAACAATAAGCTGTTAACAATAAGCAGTTCAAATACGATATGTTGATCGAGTATCGGTATGAAGTGTTCGTTATGATACAAACGTGTCGATCACGAACATTTGGTGTGAATGAGCCCTAATTTTTTTGTTTGGTTGGCTTGACATCTTTAAAACATATTTAATAGACATCAAGTCTTATAACAAATAAAATTATATTTTTCCATCGTGTTAAAAGTTTCGAATTTTGTACCAGAAAGTGATGATTTGCAGAGAGCATTAATTTTTTGTTGTTATTCGAGGAAAAGTCCTGCAGAGTCGTATCGAATGCTTGTTGATTCATACGGTCATTATGCTCTATCAGAAACAACATCAAAAGATAGTTGAGCTCGAACACGCCGAATTGCCTGAAGACGATGATACTATTCAAATGCCAATGCTAGCAATTTAACATTCTAAAAATCTATGGGAAAAATTCAAAAGTGTGTCACATGAATTTAATGAAAAACAGATGGAGAACCTGCAAAACACAAGTGAAAATTTTCATCAAAGACGCGAAAGAAACCCAGTTTTACATCGAAATGTCACTTGCGTTGAAAAAACGAATTATTTGGGGACGGGTAGAGCATTATGGGTAAGTCGATGCCTTTCACGCAGCCCATCTGGGTTCGATTCCCAACCACGCACATAGGGTCAGAATGTTTTTCTGGCCCGAGGAGGTTATTTATCTGAAGGCTAAAACCTCTATAATCGAAAAAAAGTTGAATTATTTAAAGAATCCTAAGACTTGCTCGTGACTTAATCTGGAAAGATTAAACTTAGATTAAAAACAAATTTGCTGTAATTGGCAGCTTTTTTCCAAGATTTTCGAAATTTTCCTATAGTTGTAGCTTGTTATTTATATTGAGAGAGTTCTCCCATCACGAGAGCCCAATACCCAATACTCAATAAGTCGCACCTCCGGGCAATTAGGTGGATTCGTCTCTTTCGGTACAACATGGAGTCCATACGCTTTATATCATTCCAAAATATCTTTGGCGTAGTGACAAGATGCCCAAACAGACTAGAATAGCGTTATGGTCGGGTAGGAATTGTAACAACCGCTTCTTCAGGCATTTAAAGTTGGATCTGAATAAAATCCAATAGTAATCGATAATAAGACTTTGTATTTGAATTGAAGTTTGTTAAAATTAGTTTAGTCGTCTCTGAGAAATTCATGAAAGTTTCATCTCGATGTCTTTTCCAGTGCACACATTCCGGTGTATAGTCCAAATGAGTTTGATTAGTGTTCAACGAATAAGGTTATATTAAAAATATATTTTGAGCGATTTTGAAGTGTTTGCTTCTTTTTATATACTCACATATTGAAATACAGTCTTGCTTTCGCTAAGGTGGTGATGAGCTCAATTCAGTTTTTCTGATTCCTTAATTCTAGCTAGCATAAATTATTATTTTAAGTTTGATTCAAATGTCGTTATACCTTATGATAAAAAAGAACCGGAATTTTAATTTTAAAATTTTAAAATTCCCGCGCTTGTCCAATCGGTAAACTTTTATTCTCTCAACGTTGGCAACACTTTTATACACATTCTGCCAAATTTTGACGCATATCGTACGATTAGTTTTTGTTTGGCGTCTATACAAAGAAGTTGAAAAATTTTCGTGTGGCGATTTTTATAATGGATGAAAATTTAGAACAACGGCTCGCCTTCGAAACGCCATTCGATCGATTGTTGTGCGGTTTCGACGTCATATTCATAGATCCATTTTTTTTTCAACTTCTTTGTTGTGCCAACATTGAGAGAATAAAAGTTTATCGATTGGACAAGCGCGGGAATTTTAAAATGAAAATTCCGGTTCTTTTTTGATCATAAGGTAAGTCGTTTGTAGCTCGATCATGTCATTTTTAGTTAGGACTTGCCTATCTGGTGGCTCTAAACGAGCTTAAATCACTTCAAACCTTTTCAACAATTTGTCTTGATAATTTGTTTGATATTTATATGACCTACCAGGGCTTGTCCAGGATGCGAGAAAACCTGCATCATACGTGGGTTTGTTTGTTAGATGTGTGTTCATTACCACTTACAGGGAAAATACACATATCGCTCGATTTATCTTCGTACACACCAAATTATTTTTACGGAAGACGGTAAAAATCACTAACTTTCAAACAGCTGAACATTCCGTAATCAGATCAGTGAAAGTTTTATTTGCTGAACAATACGTAGAGTTGTACTGGACTTCTTTTTGTTTCTTTTATATTTCGCCTTCGATTGATCAATACATTAGCAGATTTTGTTCTATTGCTAATGCCACACCGCGTAACTGCCAGGCAGATGTTAAGTTAATGCTATATACACCAAACACAGTTTTGCACTATGCAATGTCTTTTTTGACGTGCCGGAAGAAACGAAACCTTACTGGCCGTCAACAGATAGTAGTCTATTCGAGGTTTTGGCACCTCGTGTTCGCAGGAAAATCGCAGGAAATGTAATCAAAACGATTACATACACGATTTTTGGAGATTACACCAGATCTAGACGTTTCATGCATTTCTTAAACATTCCTACTCAGATTTCCACAGTTACGCGGTCCGAAAGTCCCAGCTGATTTTTTCAAATAATATTTTTTAGATTACACCAGATCTCGACATTTCATGAATTTCTAAAATAAAATAAATTTAATTTTGTGTATGATTGTTCCAAACAAATGATGATTGTTTAAAACGACATTGATGGGTTCTTCAATCGATTCTCTTCAAATCAAAGCTCAGTTCAACCATCGCCAGTTGATCTCTTGAAATAACAAAGTATCTCTTTCAATAGTGTGAGAGCGGCCTTCAAATGAGGTTCATGTAAACATTCGAATTTGTTCGAGATAATAGACCAGATAGCTGGAATGTCAAATACAGAATACACATAAATTAATAGTTTCCTCTTTCAGTTTTCGTTTTTAAGACTTTACCCCATCTATAGTTCTATTCATTGAGGTTCTTGAAACTGAGCAAACAAAACTTCAAATGACTAGGAACGATTATTCAACTGATTATTCTTGGAGCTTCATTTGAAAATGTCAGCAAATGTCAATTGAATTTGTATCGATATGCTGACGGTCAGGGGTTATAAATTTTATTGTCATCTGATATTATTCGATTGAAAATGAAATTTTACCGCACTGTTTCTAAGACACTTGGACAAAAAAAAACAAGTTCTTAGTTTTGCGTATGACTGTTCCAAACAAATGAAGATTGTTTAAAACGACATTGATTTAATCAAACCAGAATTATTATTGTCACTAAGTCAGTGGAAAAGGTCATAGACAAAACTGGAGGACGTGAATACGAATAAAATTTTCATGATTCTTTCACACTTCAAAAAATCTATAACCGTTCGTATCAGTTGTTTGTTTGTGTGAATTTTGCAACATTTACTACTTTGCTTACAACGCGAAACAAAAAAGAAAAAAACAAAAATCCTGTAAATCTACAAAAAAACAGTCTTTTTTTGTAGATTTACAGGAAACCTTGGCATAGTTCTTTGGGAATATTGTTAATGGGTCTTTTTTCTATTTAACGATATATTCAATATGACATACTGCCTTAGCTCTAAGATGCCGAGGACTGTTGAGTTGAATCTTACATGGTGGATTGTCCAGATGACGTTGGTACTTCGATGGTGGCCGCCTTTTTGTTCTTGTGAGTCCGCTGGAAACACACCCAGGCTACGAAGACCCGGCGGATGGCCCGCATGTTGATCATCGACTGGAGCGGCCTTCCGTGGGCGATGATGGCGGTGTTACGGATGAGAATGAAAGAAACATAGAAATGTAAATGTTGTGAAAAACGAGACACTGGTTCGCTCTATTTTCGAATATGCTGCAGTCGTTTGGACTCCCTATTTTCAACTCGACATCCAGTGCATCGAAGCTATCCTGCATAAATTTATTCGGTTTGCCCTTCGCAGTCTTTCTTGGAGGGATCCCAACGAACTTCCCAGTTATATTGAGAGCTGTAAACTTATAGATTTAGACTTGTTATCCGTAAGTCGAGACATCTGTAGAGCTATTTTCGTGGCGGATTTGTTACAATCTAGAACTGATTGCCCCGAATTGTTACATAAACTTTCGCAATCTCTGATCTCATCCATTTCTCAGAATTAAATCTGCTCGCACTAATTTCGACTATAACGAACCCGTTTCTAGTATGTGCCGGGCTTTTCCCTGCTCCCAAATTAAATTTAAAAAAAAAATCATACTTACAATTCAAACTTCCTTTTTTAGTGTTCTAACTGAGCATTTGCTAGTTCGAACTCCTGATGAGCACTTTCAAGAAATCAGGAAGTATAAAGTGCAGACGATAGCATTTGTCGAAGATCAACATTAATCAAACAACGATGTCGACGAATTGATCAAGATCAAGAAAAAATATATGAGCGCCTATTATCAAAAGGATTTTAACTCGGACGTTATCAGTTATGGTGAGGCCAATCGAAAATATCGGTTTCGGATTATATTCAGACCAATTGTGGTGGAAGAGCTTCTAAATAATTCATTACGTGAACATCAGTTAATAACTATATGAAAATCACGAAGCTTCTACCCTACAAGTGATATATTATTTACCTATTGAATAAGATGCATGATATATGAACAGCTCGGTTTAAGTCACCGACCTACCCAATGGAATACGTGAGAATATCTGTGGATGAGAATCAGAAAGAATGCATTTTCTTGTAGTAAGCAGTTTTCAGATTATTGCATCGAAGCTCAATTTATTTCTTGATTTCTCGGACGATGCGTTTAATATATTTCCAACAAAATAGTAAACTATCATAGGGGAGATCGGGGCAGGTTGGCCGAGTGGCTTCTCTGAAAAGGCTATTTTGCGCAGGGCGACAAAATCAGTGATTTTGGTGGAGTCTTAGGCCACCCACGTACTGACGCAATTTCAGGTGTTTTTGTGTTGCCGTTTTTGCAGGAATACGTACATCAAAATTTCTGTTTTATCTTTTTTTATATATACACTGGGTTTTTTTTTAATGCGGTCTTTTTTATGCGGTTTTTTTACGCGACTTTCCTTATGCGAATTTTTAGAGTTATGCGGTTTTTTTATGCACGGTTCGGTTCGGTTCGTTTTTGGCAGCATAATCGTTCGAATATGACATTAGTAAACCAGATGATGGCAGCAGTTTCGAGTTGAAAGTAATTCCATAATTATATTGATTTATACTATTTACAGCAATAAATGCTGGAAGAACATTACAACCATATACCATTCGACTCAGTTCGTCGAGATCAGCAAATGCATGTGTGACAAATAATTTCACTCAATTTTCTCGGAGTTGACTAAACCGTTTTCTACAAACTCAGATTCATATGAAAAGTAGTATACTCCCAAACAAGGTTCCTGAATTACGTTTGGATCCAACTTCTGATTGCGGGACCACAGGATGATATGTGAAACACAAAAATTCAAATCCTATGACTTATAGTCCCATACAAAATTGGTTAATTTTATCCGATTCTGGAATTGCAAAATGATGAGTTTTTAAAATTCATACAGATGTAGAAGATGTAAATTGTTTGGCGTATTAATTTATGGCCATACGAATCATTTTGGGTTATGCTAGTTCCTTAATACCGGCTCTGGAAGTACCATAAATAATGACGAAAAACTCTAAAGTGGAACTAACTTCTAAATTTCATGGAATGTTCAATCGATTGTCACACGTTAAGATTGAAATTCGATACGATTTGCAGTTTCGACATTACAGGGTAATGAGTGATTAAAATCTCAATTTGCCGTTTAAAACGACGATAATTAAAATAATGACATGAGAACTAAAACACCGAAGAATATCCATGCAAAAAGCACATGCGGGCTGATAAAAAAAGGTATCATCGCACTGCTAGGTGGATTAATCACGATTTTTTATGCAATTGGATATTATGCTAATGTTGAGGATTAAATGAGAAATTAGTGATGAAAATAAATTAAAATGAATAACAAGTAGAAATAACAGATTATAATCATTAGAAGTTAGAAATTGTCGATAGAAAAGATGATTCCATGAACTTGCATTTAGAGTTTGTAACAGAATTTGTCGCAGATATAAGCCATTCTGAAAATGTAAGACCTCTCCCCACAGCGAGTATGCGAACTGATTCGAAGAAGTGTCATGGTCGTAAATCGCGAATCGATTCAAAATTTGATCGATTCTCCAATAATAGCAGTACTGGAGGAAAAGAAAAATTAAACAAAAAGTAGGCTCGTAATTTTCACTAGCAGTGAAGCTGAAAAAGTTCACTTATACTGCTGAAACTAAATCCAATATAGTTAAAAAGACTAAAAACCAAGGAGGGGAGTTTTTTACGTATCTATAAAATAAAAAATGGCGGATTCTATTTTTTTCACTGATAAACGTTTTCCATTGATGCATTTGATGTGTTATGTTGAATATTTTCCTAATTTTCATTCAGGAATGAGAAAAAAATCACATATGTGCTCAATAGGTGCATCTTCATGACAGAGTAAACCGTTTATCGAAAAGTCTTACCAGAAAGAGTACAGAAATTCCGAAAGTAAAACTCGGTTAACCAGCGCCGGTCTCAGTATCCAATCAGTATCAAATATTCCCTCTATTGAGGAAAAGTTCAGTGAAGTCACACGGAAACCAATTTTGTTCCTGTTGACTGTTTCATTTGTTTGCTTTCATTTCGTTTAAAAATTTTGCAATATTTTACTTAAAATTTTAATTTTTCTTAAAATAAGTTTCAAGCAATCGTTTTACATAAATACATTACGAAACTGAACATTTCTTCATGTAATGAAACTATTTTTTTCAAAGCAATTATTTTGTAAGTAGTGCACAAAATTTTGAGTCAAAAAATACGAAGAAGGCTAAATCCTCTAACTTACATCTGTTTCGGTGACTTACTGGTACCTTTCAAGAGATCACCGCAACGGTTACCCACGTTCGAGTTATCCGTCGTCTAAATCTAATGTGCTTCATACTGACGGTATGACACTCGTTCCGGCGTAGCCAAAGAAAACACTTTTCAAGAGTCAAGAGTCACTTTTAGGGGACAGAACCCAAAGAAGGGGGTACGACCTCGATAAATATCATCTTCGTTTACTTACTAACTAACCTCAGGAGAGTCCATAAACGTTTACCTTTCTAAAAATCCATCCAATCTACGGTCTGGCATCTTCATTTCATAGTACGTGAAGTTTGCCTGGTTCTGGTTGTTAGTAAAGGTCTCTTGTGAATGGGCAACTTAGCTTAGAGAGGATAACGAAAATCAGCTGGCGGAAGATTCCTCACAAATAGAAAGAGAGACTGGTGTACGTTAACGTTTTAGCTATTCCATTACGAACGTGTGCTTGATCGTGCGCGGACGCGCGAAATCGCTATACTTCTATTTCCAACTATGCACTTTTAGATAGTCACCGCGGTGCCAAGGTTATAGAAGTACAAGCGGTAGCATCCGAGACGCCAACGTTCGCCGTCCGTTATGCTTCTTTCACAGCGAACTCGCACGCGGAGACCGTTCCACTCATAACTGATCGCTAGACGACGATTTGTTTGTTTGCTAATTTTGTCTCATCATTTCCACACCAACCAGTCAATGGTCCACTGACCGGCAGTCCAAGTCAACGGTTTGATGAGCTTTAGGGGACAGCAATGCCCCACCATGCACAGTAAGCGAGAAACCTCAACTCTCGAATTGTAAGTTGCCCCGTAAGGTCTTTGAAACGTTTTAATAAACACTGCACTATCTAGATACCGCCAAGATATTCGGCTTGCAGATGTTCGATAAATTTGGGTTCTCAATTCATAATTAACTAATCATTGTTATTTTCACGAATTCGACGAGAGCTATCTTTTATCTATTTTCACATAACCAGCTTAAGTTTGTTTCGAAAAAAACAAAGCCCATTCAATCGCACGCTTTGTGATATGTGCTAGAAAACGTTGGTTTGTCTGTGGATAATTTAAAATTTTGTTTCATTATATTGAACTGCATATTTCCAAACATCGCGCTATATTAGGTTTAATCGATAAAAATGTGTTTGTTTCAACGTTACAAATTAGGAAAGTGTGTTGCGAAGACAAGATCGTAAATACAGTTATTTTATTGAAATGTTTTGTTCAGTAAATTTTCCATTTAACATAATATTGCTCTTGGTTTTTTTTTGTCTTTTATACTATAACTATTATCTATAGTTAGCCTTTGATATATAGTACATCAAAACTACTAAACAACAATAAACACAAAATAATATTTGTCCCAGATTGTGATTGTGGCAGTTGTGTTTTCATTCTAATTGAGGCGAATCTAAATTGTGAAAAAAGCAAGTATGCAATACTGCAGTGCAGCATTACAATACTATAATTCAGATCACTGGAAGACTGTTACTCAACTGAATAATTCTTCGTGGTCCTTTAAATGGTTAAACAAGTAATTGTATTCATGGTCTAATCGAGTGTGCCGCGAAAACGATCTGGTGAAATTGTTAACAGTAAACTGTGCAAATTCTAATCTCTGAGTTTAACATTTCGTAGCGTATTAAAAACAGCTGTTGAGTTCAACTAACATAATTTGGTCTATAGTTTGGGTCCTTCTATGAAGTAAATTCCAGCTGTGCAATAGAACTGTTCAAATATTGACAAATTTAATCATCACTGAACAAATAAGAAAACATCCCTATTACTTCTTGTGAAACCAAATCAAAAACCAGGAAGGGTTTTGTTTCGAATCGGGTCTATTAACTAACTGTACAATACTTTCATTTGAGCAGTTTCATACATATACATAACATATCAAACAAAAAACTTGTTGCACATCATACAAGAAAAGTGCGCTTTTATAATCGTTGCGAGATGAGCTAAGAAATGCAATACAAGAGCAATGTTTGCTATTTGGGAGTTAAATTGCGAACTTTAATGTAGGCTTAAGGAGTGTATCGAAAATAAGCTATCCACAAATTTTTCTTTCAAATTATGATAAAAAACGATATTTTATTCAAACTAAAAATTGATCCTTTATTGTACGAGGTTAAACTTGAGCATAATGAAAACCGGATGAAATTTAAGTTATTCCTTCATGAATTTTCGAACTTTTGATCGAACGCTCTTTATCAAGTTCCGGACAAGTGCTGCATCGCATTTTTTGAACGCTTGAGCCCAAATTTTTTTGAACTCCTGCATGTTCCCAGCTGCCTAACCAGCCTTCTTGAAGACCCTCTTCACGATTGCCCAGTAACTTTCGATGGGTCGAAGCCGAGGGCAGTTCGGTGGATTGATATTTTTCTTAACGAAATTTATACCCTTTTCCACAAGCCAATTGAGAGTGGTTTTGGCATAGTTAACCGACGCTAAATCTGGTCAAAATAGTGGAGGTGCTTCTTATATAAAGGCAGCAATCTCTTCTGGAGACACTCACATCGATAGATTTCTGCATTTATAGTTCAGGTAGTGTAAAAAATGGTTGACTTCAAACCACGGGAACATATTGCTTGCCATACCAGTACCTTTCGACCGAATTTCTCCACTTGAATAGACCTGCCCGCATAGCTTACATCCTCCCCAACGACGACAGTAAAATATGGTGGACCTGGAAGGGTTTTTGAGTCCTTCTTTACATAAGTCTCATCGTCCATCAAATTGCACGCATCTGGACACGGCAAAAGACGTTGTTGCTACTCGCTTCTTCGCTTGATACGCTGGATCATTGCGTCACTCGTTCCTGCTTTTTTGGCCAAATCACGTATTGACATTGATTTGTTCTTCATGATTAGAGATAAAACTTTCTGGTCCAGTTTCGGGTTGGGGGAACCGGGTTTTCTGTCTCTTCCTGGTAGCTCATCCAAAAAATAGTGTTCCCCAAACTTATTAATGATGGTTTTAACACTGGCATGATGAATTCCAAATCGCTTCGTCAATTTTCGCATAGTGATACCCTTCTCACATAGCCATGTGTCCAGAACCTTAATATTCACTTCCTTTTCAATACGCGACATTTTGAAAACGCAGAATTTAAACCGCACAAACAAGTGAACGAACGACAGCTGACAGCCAAACGCACTGCATGCTGTGATCTGATCATAAAAAACCATCACAAATACATGCGTACAACACAAATGTATGTGCATAGCTTATTTTCGATACACTCCTTATTCAAGCGTTTGGGGATCCATAGTCTTGTTCTTGACGAAATACGTGTTTTATCCGCAGCTGCAAATACCTTGCCTGATCACATGCTTTTTTACGAATTTATCTGCAAAAATGAACTTAAACTTGCCAGGCACATCTCCTCGATCAATGGCTTTGTACAGGAAGCTGCTCATAATTCATCTTATCGTACTTAGGGCACGTCTATTGGCTACTAGATTCTGTTTCAGTGTCTTGTTTAATTGCTCATTGCCTTGAAAAGAGAAAAAACCTACTCGTTGATCATAATCCATCAACCCTGGGTAGGCCCTAATCATTCTCAATACCATCAAACACTGCTTCCAATTCTTAGTTCCAATACGACACTGCCGATCGGTAATATTTCCTTCGCGAAAATGTTTGAGAAAGCCAAACACGATCAATCGAGCTAATTTCAAAGACTCCTTGATTTTTTAACTAAACGACGTTGGATTTTCGAACTGGTTTCCCACAATTAATGTTCGGTTCGCGACTTCCATCAAATATAATTTCTTTGAAAACAATTCATTGTCAAACCATTTCGAATCCGGTAATTCGCACTACAGCAAAATAAACAATGGAAAATTGATCCATTTGAATTGAACTAAAATTTTTGATAGACTCTAGAATTATGGGACGGGGTCATTTCGCCGAATGCCATTTCGCCAAAAATAGTTTCACCGAATGGGTTATGACTTTCGGCGAATTGACATTCGACAAAATGACTCTTTCAGCGAAATGGCATTCGGTGAATCGTCTTTCGGCGAAATGGCTATTGGTGAAATTATTCTGATCCAGAATTATAATTTAAATTGATTTCAAATTTACTACACTATTATTGAGGACTGTACTGAGCAAAAATGTAAAATACAAAATTGATCACCGAAAAATCTTTCGGCGAAAAATCTATATCTCGTGAGTTCGGCGGATTTACCTAATTCGGCACAAAAATAACATCATTGGATTCGTTCCACGCCATCACTGGTTTCGTGTAATGACACGGGACCAGAGAGGCTTGGCCCGAGTGTCATCTTTGTGAGAAAATTGAAAAAGAGCAAGAGGCGTATCCTGAGGCATTCTAATTTA
This sequence comes from Malaya genurostris, assembly GCF_030247185.1. Classification (NCBI taxonomy): domain Eukaryota; kingdom Metazoa; phylum Arthropoda; class Insecta; order Diptera; family Culicidae; genus Malaya; species Malaya genurostris. The sequence goes on along the minus strand of NC_080571.1, from coordinate 242,203,361 downwards.
CATATTTGACGGTTGAAACAGCATCCAGGCGTGACTTGTCGACGAAAAATTCCAGGACCGGTATGTACGTTGTGTCGTCCATTACGATGTATTTCGACTGTACAAGCCACTCGCGGTTCAGTTCCCTGGCACAGCATTTGGTCATCTGTTTAATGGATCGGTTAGACTCCTTTGTTACCTTGAAGACATACAATCCGGCCCGCTTAATTGATCATTTGAATGAATCGTACGGACGAATGGACCCTTCTGGCCACGTCCCGTATCAAACGGTTCAGATTGTGCTTGAAGTAATCCCACGGTTTCCTTGTGTTCACAGGGTTGCATTTGTTCACTTTTCTTCCACTGACAGCTTGCCGCAAGGTCATCTGGGTCTCTTTGAACACTTTTACCACACGGGTACGGTCGAATTGTCGATTTCCAACTGTTTCACGATCCTCCTGTGGGACTCTGGCCTGGATATTCCACAACCGCGCATAATTATTTTTGCTGAAGGATTTCGTGCTTGTAAACCATCTCGATAACCACTTGACATATTGTAACGAAATTGTTCACATGTAAACAGTTTTTTTAAACTTAATTTTATCAATTATTACCCATCCAATGCAAAGTTATACATAAGAGAAAGTGCATTTTTTTTTCGAGTGCATATTTATAATAATTTAAAAAAATGCGATTGATTTTTTGAACACTTTTTTCGATGTTAAATGTATTAGAAATGCATGTATCGTCGAAATTTGGTGTTATCTCAAAAAAAAATTTTCGATTTGAAGAGATTGAAGTATCATAAATTGAAATTTTTTCTATATTTATCTCCAATTTCCTAGAAATTGATGAAATATCGAGATCTGCTATTACCTAAAAAAATCGTGAAAATCGACTCTCTTGGACTTTGACAATATTTGAGTCTCAGAGACCCCGAGTTGATTTTGTTAATTTGTTTTTTTTTGTTTTCAAGATAACGATTCCTATACCTCAACGATTTTCGCATTTGTAAAACAATCGAGATACAGAATGCCAACAGAGCTCGGTTGGTTGTTTCGTAGCCCCTAAAAAATTTGTTGATTAAGGTCTGAGGACAGAGGGCTACGTGTTGAGTTTTAAATCGACCACGTGGCTCGCTCAATTACCTTTGCGCATCGTATTTCTCTTGTATTCTCTCGTATATGAGCAAACTGTACCGGGTGGCCAGTATATATTTTTTATTATTTTGATGAGAAGTTTTATCACATTACTCTATCGTAATGGTTGGTCATTACATGATTCCAATGAACAATAAAAAACCTATTTTAATCCACCTAGTGGTGTAATGATGCCTTTCTCATATTACTCATTACATCATAAATATAACCGTGAAATTGAATAGGAATAGGACAATTTGTTCGGATCTAATCTCACAAACTCTATAAATCCTGTTTAACCTGTAGTTCCGGAACCGAAAGTAGTATCCACAACAAATTAAGGAATTCCGTATGAAACTGTAAGACTTTTCTTTTGAACCTATAAGTTTGTGAAAATCTATTCGGCCATCTCCAAGAAAAGTGAGTGAGATTCTTTTTGCAGTTTCTATTTCCAATTCTCCCGAAACCGGATTCAGATGAACGGAATAGCCGAAGTTGGTTCGTTTGCTACCAACAGATATGACCTACAAATTGGAACAGTTTTGAACGTAGTTAAACTTATACTTACTATCTCATGCTATACTTCGTTTAAACCAATTAAACTAAATCTAACGAAACGAACCTGCGTTTCTGTTACTACTGCGTGCTAAACAGCATGAATCAGCAGCATGAAACATGTAGTAGGATTGTTATTATTATTATTGACATCACTACACAACGTGTACGAAATAGAACAAAGCACGCCTTGTTCGTTTTGTGTTTTCTTCTTCTTTCGGTGTTGTACATATTGTCACTCTATATGGCGATTTGAAAACTTTGACACTCATCGCCCTGTAACTGCGGAACCGGAAGTAGGATCCGGATGAAATTTCACAGTAGGTTTAAAGACAGTATGAACTTTAATTCAAATCAAGATTTGTGAAAATCGGTTCAAGCATCGCAGAGAAATCGAAGTGAATTTAGTTTTAGGAGTTTTTCTTCTCCACTGTCGGTGCTCTCGGAACAGGAAAAGAGGGGACCAGTAGTGCCGAATTAAGTTTTTATGCCCACAAACTAAAAAGCTCTGCAAACTAGAAGAATTTATCAGACAGTTTTATGGGATTTGTACCTGTTTTTAACCATCGTTCGTGGAAAAATACTAATAAAATTGGTAATTTTCCACTTATCACGCTTTAGTTCCGGAACCGGAAGTCGGATCCAGATAAAATGTTCCACAAATTTTTAGGATATTATAAGACCTTTCATTTGAATCTAAGTTTCGGTTGAGTTGTTCCAGAGATAATTGAGTGTAAACTTTTTCTCAAATTTTTACATATTACCATATAACTCCGGAACCGGAAGTCACATTCAAACGAAACTCAATAGCAATCTATGGGACCATAATACCTTTTATTTGAATCTTAGTTTGTGAAAATCGGTTCAGCCATCTCTGACAAAAGTGAGTGCATATTTTTTTCACTTTTTTGGTACATATCATCCTATATCTCCGGAACCGGAAGTCGGATCGGAATGAAATTCAATAGCAGGCTATGGGACTATGAGACCTTTCATTTGAATCTTTGTTTGTGAAAATCGGTTTGGCCATCTCTGAGAAAAGTCAGTGCATATTTTTGTTACATACACACACACATACACACACACACACACACACACACACACACACACACACACAGACATTTGCTCAGTTCGTCGAGCTGAGTCGAATGGTATATGACATTCGGCCCTCCGGGCCTCGGTTAAAAGGTCGATTTTCACAGTGATTATCATAAGCTCATGATTAGATTTATTTGGATTCGAGTAAAACTATTAACAGTATTCAATGTGAATTACTTTTTTGACAAATACACCTTCTTTGTTGAAATTGTCATATGACATTTCTGTACATGATCAATCATTTATCCCCAATTCTAAAGATCTACTTGTACACTTGTGTGAGTCACTCTGAAATAAAATGATTATGGCACACAATTTCTCACTTGCCTACTTTTATCGAATTCCATCCCTTCAAGCATGATGTAAGCATATTTGATGCAATTGAAGCAGTACGCCAGAATCAACCCACAAACTTTCATTTGCAGTACCAAGCGGCGAAGAGCGGTTTGCCAAAGGTGAGCAGCAGACTTCGGAAAGTACTTTACTATACGAGCCATTAAATGGATCGTTCAGGTGGTGTTGGTAGCATTACCGGCGGCTATTAAACACGTGCCGACAAAAGGAACCCTTTTATTTTAAGTTTACCCTTCTCCCAACGGTCGAAATGATAAAATTCCTCTTCGAGACGCACGGGTGTTCACGGGCAGTCGGTACTATAGTACATTGAAAACATTCATGTTCAAGTGCATTATTTGAGGCGTGCAATAGTGGGCACCGAAATGGAAGGTGTCATCTCTGATGGGCGTTGCGTCATTCAGGCTTTCGATTTTATTCAATATGTGGGCAATCGGTCCCGGTCTTGGTTGGTCAATATGATCAAAGTCGAGGTGTGTGTTTGTTTATATTTACGATTGGGCCACCTTCTTCTTTGATTGATGATTTATTGCAGATAGCTGCGGGAATAGAAGATACGATTATCATACTTTCAGTTTGACTAATGATTATCTTTAGATTTCATCAGTATGGCAATTACGGTTTTGCCATCTCTGCAATACTCTACTTCACTTGACTTGTTTACGTTTGCAATGTTCTTTAGACTGTACACTACATAGACTGAGCAGAAATGTTCGAATTCATAGAATTTTTTGAATCAGTGATTGCTTAGCTGCCGCTGCCACTGCGTAGTGAAACATTTTAGGCCTACCCAACATCACTAGTACTATACTTTTTTATAGGATTTGTCATTTTTCGACAAAGGCAATTTAAAAAAAACCTGTGTTAATCCACCTAGTGTCGTGATGATGCCTTTTTACCTTTTTTTTATATATACAGCAAAATAGGTATAGAATTCGCGAAGGGCCGACTGTTTTATACCAATCGATTCAGCTCGACGAACTGAGCAAATGTCCGTGAGTGTGTATGTATGTGTGTTGTCAACTAAGAGATCTCAGAGATGGCTGGACCGATTTTGATCAAACTAGTCGCAAATGAAAGGTCTCCCCGTCACCCAAAACGCTATTGAATGGTTTTAAGATCGGATGTTTACTTTTTGAGTTATACGAAGTTTTATGTCAAAATTTTCAGTTTTTTTACAGTATCTGTCACAATTGACCTTGAAAACGGAATATATTTTCAGACGTAGATTTCGCACGGTAATAGCTATCCAACAAGCCATAGATTGTCAAAATCCGTCCATTTTCAACGGAGATATCGATATTTATGGGTAAACGATTTTTCGCCTTATTCTAGAAGTAAAAGCGCTGAATGATAGAGTAACGTTTGGGAGTAACGTAGAACACGATTTTTATACAATTGTACCAAAAAGATTGTGTACAGCATTCTTTTACATGACATTTTGCCTCGGATCGATTTTAGCACGGTTCGTTTTTGGCAACATAACCGTTCGAATATGACATATGTAAACCAGATGATGGCAGCATTTTCGAGTTGAAAGCAATTCCATAAATATACTAGTTTAAACTACTTTCAGCAATAAATGCTGGAAGAACATAACACCCATATACCTGTCGAATCAGTTCGTCGAGATCAGCAAATGCGTGTGTGACAAATAATTTCACTCAATTTTCTCGGAAATGATTCAACTGTTTTCTACAAACTCAGATTCATATGAATAGTCGTATGCCTCGTAAGGTTCCTGAATTACGTTTGGATCCGACTTCTGTTTAGGAACTACAGGATGATATGTAAAACGAAATCAAAATAGTGTTACTCATTTTTCTCGTAGATGGCTGAACTGATCAAAGATTCAAATGAATAGTTTTAAGGTTCTATAAAACACGTTGCTTTTCAGTCAGATCTAACTTCCGGCTTAGGGAATACAGAGTGATTAGTATAAATATGTCTATTTAACATATATTGATCAGGTTTATCGGGTATGCAGATTTGGATAGTCGATAACCAAATAAATTTATTTCAGTTTTGATGGTATTCAGTTTTCGATTCGGATTTAATTCGCACTACGTTTTCTCAAAGATGTCTGATTTTCAAATATTTTGAAACAAATGTAAACTATACAGCTACTCAGGTGAATTTATACGACCTCGGCTACACCGATTATCGAATTCCGGTTCCAGTATCGAATCGTTTCCCAAAGCTCAATCGTTTTCTCAAGAAAAGCCAAATCGACAAAGACAAAATTATTAATTTTATCCAATTCTGACTTCTGATTCTAGAATTACAGGATGATGAATTTTTTGAATTTTCAATCCGAATTTTTAAAATACTCAAATTACCGCTTAAAACAACGGTCATTAAAATAATGTCATGAGAACTAAAACACCGGAGAATATTCACGCAAAAAACTCGTGCGGATTGATAAAAAAAAGGTATCATCTCACTGCTAGGTGGATTAAGCACGTTTTTATGTGATATATTCATTTTATGCAATATTACTGTAGTATTCCGGAAAAAAATTTTCATTGGATAGAAACAAAAAAGTTTGTTCGGGTGTAAACTAATATAGACTGAAAATCGAAATAGAAAAATTGAAATCGGAATACGGGTCCAAGTGTCAATGAAAAAATAAAAATCTTAAAAAAATAAAATTAAAAATAAATCAGACGAAAGTAATGCAAGGCAATCATTCGTCCCTTTATTTCTACAGAAACCAAACTGAGCATCTGGCAACAAACCGTTCGTCTCGACCCAAATGTCGAGACGTCGAAGAATATTTTTTTCGAACAATTTTCTGATGCAGGACAACATCGCAATGGGTCTATATGAGTTGTGATTGGAAGCTGGTTTCCCCGGATTTTGAATGGCGATAAGTTTCACTTGCCTCCAGTCAGGTGGTACAATATTTTACTCAAGAAACTTGTTGAACAATTCCAAAAAACGTCTTTTTGCAAGGTCAGGCAGGTTCTTCACCAACTTGAATTTTATTCTGACCAACCCAGGAGCGTTATTATTACAATACATGAGTGCTATGGAAAATTCCATCATTGAAAAGGGGCTATCAATGGAACCAATATTTGGAGAAGACTCCCTAATAATGCTATGCGTAGGAACAGAATCTGAACAAACTTTCCTCGCAAAATCAAATATCCATCGGTTCGAGTATTCCTCACTCTCATTCCCTACGTTACGATTCCTCATTCGTCTGGCCGTATTCCAAAGAGTGCTCATTTAGGTTTCTCTTGACAAACCTTCGACAAAATGTCTCCAATAGCTACATTTCTTGGCCCGAAGTATGCTCTTGTACTTGGTTTCTAAAGTCATGAAATTTTCAAAATTCTGTGGAGTTCCTCCTCCTCGTTTTAAAATGTCTTTAAAGCATTTTGTTTCGCGTGTTTGGCATCTGAGCACTTTTTGTGCCACCAAGAGTTTGGAGGCTTTCTGGATGAACCAAAGAATCGTTTTATTTGGGCTTGTTCTGCGGCCTCCAGAATCGAACAAACGAGGAAGTCATATTCTTCAAGTGGGGGGAGCTCTTCCATTAAGTTAAATGATACTACTTTGGTATTTAATCCAGTCAACATTTTTTGTCAAATCAAATGGAATATTAACTGAATTAGCAATGCCTTTGTTACTGCTGATTGAGATGATGATTGGTAAATGATCGCTACCGTGTAAATCAGCTAATACTTTCCAGCTGCAATCTTGGGGAAAAAAGTCGGTTTTCACAGTGATTACATAGTCTTTCTATATGAGAGAAAACACTGATAACTTCCAACTAATAAATTCTTTGCGTGCCCAAGGTTGACTAGCCAATGTCCCAGTTCGTGACATTCTTGATTGTCGTGACCTTCCACACAGATAAAAATCTATTCCCGGAACCATGATTAAAAATCATGAAATCATGAATCATGCCTATCCTGAATAAGTCACGATTTCATGAATAAAACGATTGATATCATGAACAATAACACATCTTTAATGTAAATTTTCATGATATCAATCATTTTGCTCATGAAATTTCATGAGAAACCATGGTTCATGATTTCATGACTAAAAAATCATGATACCGGCAATAGATTTTTACCCGTGCATACATGAAACTTCTTTATCATTTTATTAAGACCATTGGAGTTTCAATTTAAAGTTTTATTTTATGTTAGTCTCTTTCCTCATCATGGAGTTCATCCAATAACCAGCTATCTTACTTTAAGTAAAAGTGATTTAGTGACACAAACAAACCTGAAATAGTTATAAGATCATGTATACAAACATAAATATTTTTTTAGAGTAATTTATAGCAGCTAATCGTTCGATAACAACATTGTTTCTGAGTAAAAACTAATGAATACTGAAATACTAATATGATATATAAGGAAACTGGTTTTAATATGTATTATTAAATACTAACCGTTGGTACTGTATTCGAAATATATTAGGTTTAAAGTAGTATATATGATGGAAGCTATGAAATAAACATCTTTATAAAAAAAAAACACTGATGAATTAATTCTGAAGATATGACAGTTTCAGAATAATTTGAACCGAAGAAAAAGTCGCCTTATTGAAATTTATTGTTCTAATGTATCAAAATTAAAAGCTGAGTATTTTCCGAACTGGAACTGTAAATCTGACTGTAGTTCAGTAGTTTATCGTGTGACCACACCGACTGTCGCACGATTGCATTAGCGAAAGGAGCTCATCGCTTAATACCTCGATGTGCGGTAACCAACCGTCGAGTCGTGACGTGGAACGACAAGATCATGTTCTGATTAGAGGAAATCGCCCTTTCCTGTGTTGCGCGTAGGCCCAACACTGCTCCGGCCGATCTGGTTTTTCCTGCCTAGCGCCACAGATTCGTGTGCTGCAGCAGCCACTGAATAAATTTCATAATTTATTGCAGCAACATTAGATCTGTAGTGTCTGTAGACAGCACAGCTGTTTGGGCGCCGAAATCGTTCCGAGTGAAAAAAAAAATAAAATAAACTAAAGCTCGTTGGTTTAGCGCAGAGGAAGGCACTAAAGCACTAGTCAATCGTTTATATGTTCGTAATAGATCATCCTGTATAGTGAAGCCAGGGTACTCATGATTCATTTCCACAACGCTGTGCCACGTTACGTTTCGTGGTTAGGACATAGTGTTTCACTTTACCGGCGCCCTACGTTGAATGATTCGATTAGAAAACCGTAACACGCATCGCAGGCCTTGTGCGATTTATGCTGCTCGCGCACCGCACCGTTTGGATCAGCTGGCAAATGTTGATTTAGTGCGTGTCTACGGGTGAGCTTAAGATTTAGCAGGTTTCATCTTTGCACAATCCGCTGCCAAACATGTGAACATTCTGTGCGAAACATTCATCAGCCAAAGTTGATTGTAGACTGACTGCGTGTACATACTGGCTGTTCTCCAAACGGTGTTGGCAGGCTGTCAGACAACTTTGACTAATCAAAAGCCGATCAAAATGCGGGTGTCATAAAAATTCCGATGGAGATAAAGCAATATTTGGCAATTCGCAACCGAGTCGATCAAAGATAAGGTTTGACGGAGAGAACATTGAATGTGAAATAATCTCGAATGCGACTAGACTAGATGGTCGAGGCAGACTGTCGTGTACACAAACAAACGCTCATAATGGGGCTTACTGAAAATACCGTCATTGCTCGAAACTCTGAAACACTTTTTATCGTTGTTTTTTTTACTGAAAAAGATTATTTTAGTGGATACTTGCAACCTTAAATATTGCAATAAGAAATCATTTGAACGGAAATTGAATTCTAAACAATCCGTCGCTTCCAAAACCTAGATCGTTAAATTGCAACGCATACTAGTTTACCCATTATCAAAACATTTGAATACATTTTTTGATTGTGATATTCACCTTTCACTCGCTCGCCAAGAGCTGCACTTCAAAGTGGGAGTGTACTCGGATTTTCAGCATACATGTCGCACCATTTTGAGCATATCGTGAGCACCGGCCCTGAAATCAGACAAATATACCGCGGCTAGTCCAATTCGGTGACCAATAAATTATACAATCAGTTAATTTATACAGTTATTAATAATTTAATAGCCACCCTTATCGGCTTAAATATGTTGTACGGTTATTTGCTGCTTGTCAATCGGCGTCCTATAGTTTCTGCGAGTTTCGAGCACCACCGCCTTTAATCCAGCTGCCCGCGCTGGAAATGCATCCACGCCGGTAACAACTAACAAATTGGTGCGTAATAAATTTATTTTTTAAATTTGGTATGTTCATTAGACGTGATCCGGAAGCGACAAAACAAGTTTCCTGAATGAAAACGAGAAAAAAATGCTTTCGAATCAATATTGATGCGATGTTGTGGTAAACTTTATGTTAGTGAATTTATTCCCACTTGAACTCACGTAACAAATAATACTTTGAACGAAATGTTGAAAATCAACCATATGTTGAGTAGGTATATTATTCCGAAATGAATCCTAATTATAATTGTTGAACTTCTGGATGTGACGAATCATTATAGGATCGTTAAAACACCAAGCAAATCAGCTGAATCGTTCTAGTTTCTATGAAAGAACTTGTTTTCAATTCTCTGCCAGAGTAGCTCATAAAGGGATTAAAAAATCAATTCATTTAGAGCGTAGTCATTTCTTCTGAGAAAAAACAACACTTCCTTGTGTAGAATTCATTGCATGGCTAAAATTTGATGAACATTTAGGTAAAACTACTTTAGAGTGTAATTTCTACTTGTGAAAAATTGTGTCACAATCTGTCAAATGGTTATCGGCATCTAAGCAGAAAGTACTTCCGACAAAAAATTATGAAAATTCCCACCGGCTGATTACAACACACTTATTGTTTTTCGCTGCAAAATAATTGCCGAGATTTGCACCGCCAAGTACTCGGTAATCGTCTCGGCAAAAGATAAAATTGCAAAATTTCGGCTATCTCACATTTGAAAAAAAACAGTTATTACCGAAATTGTCAGCAAAACATTTACTGTCTATTCGGCAAAAGCAACGAAGTGAGATTTATGAACTATTGAGTCTTCAGCAATTGAAAGTAAACAAAGAATTCGTTTTTGTTATTGTAAACATTTAATTGGGGATCAAGATATCATTTTATTTCCATCTAAATAACACATGGATCAATAAGTCACTAGACTAAAGCAGAGATGGCGCTCGTAGTGAACCAGTAACCACGTCTTTCTAGAGTACTAACCTTTGCTTGAAACGGGTAAAAATTTTAAGTCGATCCGACCAGAAACAGCTGAGTTATCGAGGTTGGAGTAAAGTCGTTATGTAGTTTGTTTAAAAAATGGAAAAAACCGAGTTTCGTGTTTTGATAAAACATTGTTTTTTAATGGGTAAAAACACCGTGCAAGCGAAACAATGGATTGAAAAATGTTATGCGGACTCTTGTACATCAAAAGCAACGATTTGTCGGTGGTTCGCCGAGTTTAAAGTGGTCGTACCGACACAAATGACGCGGAACGCTCGGGTAGACCTATGGAAGCCGTTACACCGGAAAATGTGAATGAAGTGACAACAATGAAAGATCGTAAAGTGAAGCTCCGTGAGATTGCTGAGATGACACACATATCATATGGAAGTGTATTTACTATCCTTCATGAAAAATTGAGCATGAAAAAGGTTTTTTCCAAGTGGGTGCCGCGATTGCTTTCGATGGAACAAAATGCACCCTGCCACAAGTCGATGAAAACAATGGCGAAATTGAACGAATTGGGCTTTGATCTGCTTCTCCACCCCCATACTCGCCAGATTGAGCCCCCCGTGACTACTGGCTCTTTGCTGATCTTAAAAAATGCTCCAAGGAAAAAGATTTGGCTCAAATAAGGAGGTCATCGCTGAAACTGAAGCTTATTTTGAAGCGAAAGATAAATTTTTTTATAAACATGGTATTGAAAAATTGGAAAAACGTTGGAACCATTGTATCACCCTAAAAGGTTTGATTATGTTGATGAATAAAAAAAAATTTGCAAAAAAAATTTTGTTTCCATTGTTAGTCTCGGGACTTATTGATCCATATACTTTACATTACATATGTTTTGAGGATGTACAATTGTAAAATATGCAATTCGGACTAAACGCCGATTGTCAAATATGTGTGTTGACATATCGTTGAAGTTCTTCGACGTATTCTATAATGTCTTCTCGACAGTGAAAGCAGGATCTGAAGGGAGCTTTGTAGTTATTATACTTACAGGATATATCGTAGATTATCACGTCTTCCTCTCGAACTAACTCCATTTTTTCTCATGATCACCGTAAATTTTCCCCGAAATATTTCGTCGAAGTCTCAAGCGAAAATGTAAATCGTAAATAACAGTTGTCTAGCCGAATTTTGGCAAAAACTAACATATATTTAGATATTTCGGCAAACGTATTTCCTGCTTTCGAGATAATTGTTTTTTTTACCGATGAGTTAAGCACAAGATTTTGCCAAATCTCGGCAAAAATATGCACTTTACCGAACAATCAGTGAATCTACTAAACCCATGTTTTAAAATCGTTCAATGAGACCTAGATGACCCAGTAGATAGTTAGCAGCGAACGAAATGCGATTCCGTAAATGGTATGAGCAATCATTTCAAGCGCAATCCAAAGCTAGAGACGATTGGGTTTCGGGTATTTGTACCATATACATACATAATAAAAATAAACTCCACTCGTGATCGATGTATATATGTTTCTGTTGAATCTGTTTTCGTAGATATAGGACTGTAAAGTGAATGGCGTAGTGACCAAGTACAGTGAAGTTTGCTTGGTTTCGTCTAGTCAATTAGACTTTATCTTCATGTGTTTTCAAACGCAGGGTAGTTTAATTGGTAAAACAATTTTCCCGGTTAGGAGTTAGCTATGGGTACGAGTCCCATCTCTGCGGTAACATTTTGGCGGTTTTCATTACATAATTGCATTCACATGTCAATTTTTCAATCTGTTTTCCCCGTTAGATAATGATCATATTTACAACTAGCTCAAGACGGCTCTACGTTTTAACGAAGACTAAAACACAAATCATTTGAACTAGAGTTAGAAATAGTCTGTGAAAAATATTATTCCTTGTATCAAAACCGAGAATCATGAGCTCTACCTTTAATACAAGCTTGTAATTAGTTTAATAGTTTAATATGATTAAGATGATCGGTTGGTGAATGTTAGCATTCATCAGCACCTCATACATTAAAATTCGAAGAACGCAGGGTAGTTTACAATTTTCGTCTAATACGTTAATTAAAATATTGCGCCAGGGTGCAATTATAGTGTTGCTTGAGTGAAATTGGATTGATTTCACCTTTATACAGGGCACAAGGATTCATCAGTCTTAGTTTTAGAAATAGACAAATTTATATTTTTAATACTTGGCATCCGTGTCCCGGCTTCATATAAAGAAAGGTTCAACGATTTTAGCGTTTATTGATTACGCATTTCTCGGAAATCTCGGTTGTTTATGAACTTATTAATGTCGTTTTCGCTTGATGCCAAACCTAACCCAGTTTCCACTCTAACTGCTATCAAACCGTTTGTTTGAAGCCAGTTTTGAACCTAGGTTCAATGTTGTTGAACTGAAAATCGAGTCAGTTTCGAGCCTGGTTTTTATATCAGGTTTGCTCGAACCCTCGTTGCTAAGAGCGAAATCAACACGGTTTCATGAAAAGTGTTTGTTTGATGAAACTACCCTGGGTCAGTTACAGTTTTCTCAAGCGAAAACGACATAAATAAAACAATATTTTATTACCAACTACCAATTTGGTTCGGAGTTCCAAAACCGACTCATAAAGAAATTGTTTCCTTTTCCCTCGGCATATTTGGAAACGGCACCCATACTAGTATAAAGATGGGTTCCACATAAATACTTTCATTTTCGTATTGAATGTGAGCGCTGCCCGTCGTAATTGAATGCGTTAGTGATGGTGCAAACTTCTTTTAACTTCCATTTTGAAGAATCAGATGCCTTTTCTAAGAAAATCTTATAATTCTTTATGATAATCTGTACGACTGAAAAGTGCCCTGAATTGCTATGACAAATGGGATCTGCATTTAGGTAGAGCGGTGCGTACACTCAGTAAACTCGTCCGAAATTTGACTCGGAATTCATTGTGATTTCCAATTGGATTCCAATAAGATGAAACAATCGATTTCAGGCGAAATCAGTAGGTGCATTTGGAACTCACAATGAATTCCGACTCAAATTCCAGACAACTTACCTAAGCAGCGGTGATTTCAAATACAGCACTCCCACGAAGCTTTGACGGCTTCCACTGCTGCACACTGGAATCATAAATTGCTGTTGAAAAGTGTTCTTCCAATGACGTTCCTTTACACTATTTTGTTGCTCGCTCTATTCCAACAGGATTAACAGGTCTTTGGTGTGGTTTTGGTGTGTGTCCTGCTGCGGCAGTTCTTCGGCACAATTCTGCTGCTCGCTTCATTCCAAAAGCTCTCGCGTATGTCTTGCTTCGACAACCGGAAAAAATTGAATGTTCATCTTTTATGCCGATACAGTTGTACAGCAACAAATCTTTTGTTCTTTTTCTCAGAGCACGTTCTGATTGGCTGATGCTGACATCGGTTAAATCAGAAAATTTTTTCAATAGCGTACTATTGAAACATTTCAATGTTGTTGCAATACATCTTTAGGGTGAAAAATTTCGAATTTATTGGTAGCTCGATTAAGGGGCGGGTTGGGTCTAATACTTTTGAAAAATCATTTATCATTTTCTTTATATTTTCTTATAGTAAAACATTTCAAGAATTTTCTGTGAAATTTTCAAGATTTCTATTTCGATTGACTTCAAAACTTGACAAAACAGTCTTGAAATGTTTTATTACAATAAATTAAAAAAGAAAAAATATGATTTTTTGAAAATGTTGGAACCTACGGGCTCCTTAGAGTAATTAATTGTTTCCATTGATTTTATAGATAAAATACTTTAAATGCGTTTTTCTCGAAAGCAGGTTTTAAAAGTCCGTGTTCATCGTCATCCAATAACTACGGCACCAATTTTTTTCAAATTTTGCACATACTTTCTACATATAAAATACCAGACCCCAACGTTTTCCTTGTTTGTTACTTTGGGGAGGTTTAACAGCAACAAAATGGCGAATTTTTTCGTGGAAAATCATAGTTTTCACTTTGAACAACCGCCAAAAATTAAAAAAATTAAAAAAAAATCAAACAGAAACTAGGGGTCTAGAAAAACTTCTTCTCTAACTATGTTGCGTTCATTTGTTCACTTCTGATTAGTCTGCGCTGAGATACAGTGGACACCACAAATCATGATTTTTGAGAATACTTCTTCACCGACTTATTTCTCAATATTTTTCCACGAAAAAAATACAAAACGTTGTTTGAATGATGATTTTTATCATGCAAAACATTTGAATTTATTTTTTTGAACGAGAATTCTGAAAAAAATCGCAAAAATGATGATTTTTTTTCATGGTTCAGACCCTAACCACCTTTGAATAAATTATTCTACAGATTACTGAAATTATATGACATGAATTATTTGAGATTGCAACTGAAAATGTTATCATAAATTAGATAGGTAGATACATCTCGAGATATTCGCAATCAAAAACTTTTGTAGAGACGTTCCATAGTAAAGTCATATTCACGACAAAAAAATAAAAATAAAAATTAGAACAATGTCACCGACCACACCATTCCTGTCAAATCAGGAATCCAATCTACTTGATTACAAGGTGTCTGTTATCACCAACTTGACGCACAGAAGATCGGTCAGGTTCACTTCTACTTAGCACTGAATCATCACATAATCACAATCAAAAAGCCTCCATTCATTACGTTTTATGTACATAAAAACAAGCAAAAGTGAAAAAATGGTGACTGGAACAAAATTTTTTCGCGTCAGACGCGCGCGCCTGCTGCGATCGTTTGTTTGAGTAGTGTGACCACAATATTTGAACTGAGACAATGGGCCGTATGAATAAAGCGTAGCATGCTTGAATTTCGGTAGTAAATGCTACATGTGGATCACGTTCCTGTCAAAAGCAGAGACTTTACTACACAACAACGTTCGAACATGTAGTATTTACTACAATTTTTCGGTATGTAGCTCCAGAGGTTGCTACTCGTGTGTTTGCTGGTAAAGTGAAGTAGAAAAATTAAAACCAAATCAAACGTGTTTTACTCTGTGGACTATGTTTTTGAGAAGATACTACAAACAAGAGACTTTACTACATTTTATTCATACGGCCCAATACATTAAGATGCGTACAATAAGTATTAAGTCAGTAGACTCTTTTTTTGTTGATTTATTCAGTGGATATAGAAGGAAAGTGGTAAAATTTGCATGCCTTTTGAAGATAAACTAACAATTCATCGACTAATCATAAACCGATCTAAGAATATACGATAATTTCTAAATACGATTTGAAACCAAAGTCGAAAAATCCATCGATGTTTTTCTCCATTTGCTTTTAATGCTAGATTCGCCTTTCTTTGAGAATCAGCTGAAGTGTGCTTTTAATAATATTTAGCACGCAGCTTTGACGCTTTGGACGACTTTGGGCTCGTACTGCTTGCTCTCACCTGTGGAACGACGCATGGCAACGCCCTTACTTATCTGATTTAATTTTTGATGGAAGTCATACTTTTCGTAATAAATGCAGTACCAAATTATCACATTTTTTGCAACCATCCTCTACGAGATTAACACTGTATGGGTTTTACGTCCAGATTCAATCAGTATAATAAAGTAAAAGGCTCAGGAATCTACCAAATTGTAACCATTAGTTGAGAAACTTTTAACGATCAAGCTATAATGATTACAGTAAGGAATGGCATGACGAT